>NW_027477196.1:0-90817 GCF_051020955.1 Megalopta genalis
ATTCATGTGAAATACACGAATTAGCTGCAAATTCAGACGAAACAAACGATTTAACTTCAATATCATGCGATAAACACGATTTCGTTTTAAATTCTTGCGAAATAGCGATTTTAAACAAACGATTTAGCTTCAAATTCTTGCGAAAAGTACAATTTAGTTTCGGATTCATGCGAAATACACTATTTAGCTTCAAATTCACGCGAAACATACGATTTTGCTTCAATATCATCCGAAACACACGATTTCGCTTCAAATTCGTGCGAAATAACGATTTTAAATAATCGATTTTGCTTCAAATTTATGCGAAATGAACAATTTAGCTTCAGATTCATGTGAAATACACGAATTAGCTGCAAATTCAGACGAAACAAACGATTTAACTTCAATATCATGCGATAAACACGATTTCGTTTTAAATTCTTGCGAAATAGCGATTTTAAACAAACGATTTAGCTTCAAATTCTTGCGAAAAGTACAATTTAGTTTCGGATTCATGCGAAATATACGAATTAGCTTCAAATTCACACGAAACAAACGTTTTAACTTCAATATCATCCGAAACACACGATTTCGCTTCAAATTCGTGCGAAATAGCGATTTTAAACAAACGATTTAGCTTCAAATTCATGCCAAATGAACAGTTTAGCTTCAAATTAATTCGAATTACACGATCTAGATTTAAATCCACGCGAAACAAACGATTCAGCTTCAAATTCATGCGATATGAACAATTTAACTTCAGATTCATGTGAAGTACACGAATTAGCTGCAAATTCAGACGAAACAAACGATTTAACTTCAATATCCTGCGATATACACGATCTCGATTCAAATTCGTGCGAAATAGCGATTTTAAACAAACGATTTAGCTTCAAATTCTTGCGAAAAGTACAATTTAGTTTCGGATTCATGCGAAATACACTAACTAGCTTCAAATTCACACGAAACAAACGTTTTAACTTCAATATCATGCGATATACACGATTTCGCTTCAAATTCGTGCGAAATAGCGATTTTAACAAACGATTTAGCTTCAAATTCATGCCAAATGAACAGTTTAGCTTCAAATTAATTCGAATTACACGATCTAGATTTAAATCCACGCGAAACAAACGATTCAGCTTCAAATTCATGCGATATGAACAATTTCACTTCAGATTCATGTGAAATACACGAATTAGCTGCAAATTCAGACGAAACAAACGATTTAACTTCAATATCATTCGATAAACACGATTTCTTTTTAAATTCTTGCGAAATAACGATTTTAAACAAACGATTTAGCTTCAAATTCATGCAAAATTAACAATTTAGCTTCAGATTCATGCAAAATACACGAACTAGCTTCAAATTCACGCGAAACATACGATTTAGCACCAATATCATGCGAAACACACGATGTCGCTTCAAATTCGTGCGAAATAGCGATTTTAATCATACGATTTAGATTCAAATTCATGCGATATGAACAATTTAGCTTCAGATTTGTGCGAAATACACGAATTAGCTTCAAATCCACGCGAAACAAACGATTTAGCTTCAAATTCATGCGATATGAACAATTTAACTTCAGATTCATGTGAAATACACGAATTAGCTGCAAATTCAGACGAAACAAACGATTTTACTTCAATATCATGCGATATAAACGATCTCGATTCAAATTCGTGCGAAATAGCGATTTTAAACAAACGATTTAGCTTAAAATTCCTGCGAAAAGTACAATTTAGTTTCGGATTCATGCGAAATACACGAATTGGCTTCAAATTCACACGAAACAAACGTTTTAACTTCAATATCATCCGAAACACACGATTTCGCTTCAAATTCGTGCGAAATAGCGATTTTAAACAAACGATTTAGCTTCAAATTCATGCCAAATGAACAGTTTAGCTTCAAATTAATTCGAATTACACGATCTAGATTTAAATCCAAGCGAAACAAACGATTCAGCTTCAAATTCATGCGATATGAACAATTTAACTTCAGATTCATGTGAAGTACACGAATTAGCTGCAAATTCAGACGAAACAAACGATTTAACTTCAATATCCTGCGATATACACGATCTCGATTCAAATTCGTGCGAATAGCGATTTTAAACAAACGATTTAGCTTCAAATTCTTGCGAAAAGTACAATATAGTTTCGGATTCATGCGAAATACACTAACTAGCTTCAAATTCACACGAAACAAACGTTTTAACTTCAATATCATGCGATATACACGATTTCGCTTCAAATTCGTGCGAAATAGCGATTTTAAACAAACGATTTAGCTTCAAATTCATGCCAAATGAACAGTTTAGCTTCAAATTAATTCGAATTACACGATCTAGATTTAAATCCACGCGAAACAAACGATTCAGCTTCAAATTCATGCGATATGAACAATTTCACTTCAGATTCATGTGAAATACACGAATTAGCTGCAAATTCAGACGAAACAAACGATTTAACTTCAATATCATGCGATAAACACGATTTCGTTTTAAATTCTTGCGAAATAGCGATTTTAAACAAACGATTTAGCTTCAATTCTTGCGAAAAGTACAATTTAGTTTCGGATTCATGTGAAATACACTAATTAGCTTCAAATTCACGCGAAACATACGATTTTGCTTCAATATCATCCGAAACACACGATTTCGCTTCAAATTCGTGCGAAATAACGATTTTAAATAATCGATTTTGCTTCAAATTTATGCAAAATGAACAATTTAGCTTCAGATTCATGTGAAATACACGAATTAGCTGCAAATTCAGACGAAACAAACGATTTAACTTCAATATCATTCGATAAACACGATTTCGTTTTAAATTCTTGCGAAATAGCGATTTTAAACAAACGATTTAGCTTCAAATTCATGCGAAATGAACAATTTAGCTTCAGATTCATGCAAAATACACGAATTAGCTTCAAATTCACGCGAAACATACGATTTAGCACCAATATCATGCGAAACACACGACGTCGCTTCAAATTCGTGCGAAATAGCGATTTTAATCATACGATTTAGATTCAAATCCATGCGAGATGAACAATTTAACTTCAGATTCATGTGAAGTACACGAATTAGCTGCAAATTCGGAGGAAACAAACGATTTAACTTCAATATCCTGCGATATACACGATCTCGATTCAAATTCGTGCGAAATAGCGATTTTAAACAAACGATTTAGCTTCAAATTCATGCCAAATGAACAGTTTAGCTTCAAATTAATTCGAATTACACGATCTAGATTTAAATCCACGCGAAACAAACGATTCAGCTTCAAATTCATGCGATATGAACAATTTAACTTCAGATTCATGTGAAGTACACGAATTAGCTGCAAATTCAGACGAAACAAACGATTTAACGTCAATATCCTGCGATATACACGATCTCGATTCAAATTCGTGCGAAATAGCGATTTTAAACAAACGATTTAGCTTCAAATTCTTGCGAAAAGTACAATTTAGTTTCGGATTCATGCGAAATACACTAACTAGCTTCAAATTCACACGAAACAAACGTTTTAACTTCAATATCATGCGATATACACGATTTCGCTTCAAATTCGTGCGAAATAGCGATTTTAAACAAACGATTTAGCTTCAAATTCATGCCAAATGAACAGTTTAGCTTCAAATTAATTCGAATTACACGATCTAGATTTAAATCCACGCGAAACAAACGATTCAGCTTCAAATTCATGCGATATGAACAATTTCACTTCAGATTCATGTGAAATACACGAATTAGCTGCAAATTCAGACGAAACAAACGATTTAACTTCAATATCATGCGATAAAAACGATTTCGTTTTAAATTCTTGCGAATAGCGATTTTAAACAAACGATTTAGCTTCAAATTCTTGCGAAAAGTACAATTTAGTTTCGGATTCATGCGAAATATACGAATTAGCTTCAAATTCACACGAAACAAACGTTTTTAACTTCAATATCATCCGAAACACACGATTTCGCTTCAAATTCGTGCGAAATAGCGATTTTAAACAAACGATTTAGCTTCAAATTCATGCCAAATGAACAGTTTAGCTTCAAATTAATTCGAATTACACGATCTAGATTTAAATCCACGCGAAACAAACGATTCAGCTTCAAATTCATGCGATATGAACAATTTAACTTCAGATTCATGTGAAGTACACGAATTAGCTGCAAATTCAGACGAAACAAACGATTTAACTTCAATATCCTGCGATATACACGATCTCGATTCAAATTCGTGCGAAATAGCGATTTTAAACAAACGATTTAGCTTCAAATTCTTGCGAAAAGTACAATTTAGTTTCGGATTCATGCGAAATACACTAACTAGCTTCAAATTCACACGAAACAAACGTTTTAACTTCAATATCATGCGATATACACGATTTCGCTTCAAATTCGTGCGAAATAGCGATTTTAAACAAACGATTTAGCTTCAAATTCATGCCAAATGAACAGTTTAGCTTCAAATTAATTCGAATTACACGATCTAGATTTAAATCCACGCGAAACAAACGATTCAGCTTCAAATTCATGCGATATGAACAATTTCACTTCAGATTCATGTGAAATACACGAATTAGCTGCAAATTCAGACGAAACAAACGATTTAACTTCAATATCATGCGATAAACACGATTTCGTTTTAAATTCTTGCGAAATAGCAATTTTAAACAAACGATTTAGCTTCAAATTCTTGCGAAAAGTACAATTCAGTTTCGGATTCATGCGAAATACACTATTTAGCTTCAAATTCACGCGAAACATACGATTTTGCTTCAATATCATCCGAAACACACGATTTCGCTTCAATTCGTGCGAAATAACGATTTTAAATAATCGATTTTGCTTCAAATTATGCGAAATGAACAATTTAGCTTCAGATTCATGTGAAATACACGAATTAGCTGCAAATTCAGACGAAACAAACGATTTAACTTCAATATCATGCGATAAACACGATTTCGTTTTAAATTCTTGCGAAATAGCGATTTTAAACAAACGATTTAGCTTCAAATTCTTGCGAAAAGTACAATTTAGTTTCGGATTCATGCGAAATACACGAATTAGCTTCAAATTCACACGAAACAAACGTTTTAACTTCAATATCATGCGATATACACGATTTCGCTTTAAATTCGTGCGAAATAACGATTTTAAACAAACGATTTAGCTTCAAATTCACGCGATATGAACAATTTAACTTCAGATTCATGTGAAAAACACGAATTAGCTGCAAATTCAGACGAAACAAACGATTTAACTTCAATATCATGCGATAAACACGATTTCGTTTTAAATTCTAGCGAAATAGCGATTTTAAACAAACGATTTAGCTTCAAATTCATGCGATATGAACAATATAACTTCAGATTCATGTGAAATACACGAATTAGCTGCAAATTCAGACGAAACAAACGATTTAACTTCAATATAATGCGATAAACACGATTTCGTTTTAAATTCTTGCGAAATAGCGATTTTATACAAACGATTTAGCTTCAAATTCATGCGAAATGAACAATTTATCTTCAGATTCATGCGAAATACACGAATTAGCTTCAAATTCACGCGAAACATACGATTTAGCCCCAATATCATGCGAAACACACGATGTCGCTTCAAATTCGTACGAAATAGCGATTTTAACCATACGATTTAGCTTCAAATTCATGCGATATGAACAGTTTAGCTTCAGATTTGTGCGAAATACACGAATTAGCTTCAAATTCACACGAAACAAACGATTTAATTTCAATATCATGCGAAACATACGATTTCGCTTCAAATTCGTGTGAAATAGCGATTTTAAACAAACTATTTAGCTTCAAATTCACGCGATATGAACAATTTAACTTCAGATTCATGTGAAAAACACGAATTAGCTGCAAATTCAGACGAAACAAACGATTTAACTTCAATATCATGCGATATACACGATCTCGATTCAAATTTGTGTGAAATAGCGATTTTAAACAAACGATTTAGCTTCAAATTCATGCGAAAAGTACAATTTAGATTCGGATTCATGCGAAATACACGAATTAGCTTCAAATTCACACGAAACAAACGTTTTAACTTCAATATCATGCGATATACACGATTTCGCTTTAAATTCGTGCGAAATAACGATTTTAAACAAACGATTTAGCTTCAAATTCACGCGATATGAACAATTTAACTTCAGATTCATGTGAAAAACACGAATTAGCTGCAAATTCAGACGAAATAAACGATTTAACTTCAATATCATGCGATAAACACGATTTCGTTTTAAATTCTTGCGAAATAGCGATTTTAAACAAACGATTTAGCTTCAAATTCATGCGATATGAACAATTTAACTTCAGATTCATGTGAAATACACGAATTAGCTGCAAATTCAGACGAAACAAACGATTTAACTTCAATATCCTGCGATATACACGATCTCGATTCAAATTCGTGCGAAATAGCGATTTTAAACAAACGATTTAGCTTCAAATTCATGCGAAAAGTACAATTTAGATTCGGATTCATGCGAAATACACGAATTAGCTTCAAATTCACACGAAACAAACGTTTTAACTTCAATATCATGCGATATACACGATTTCGCTTTAAATTCGTGCGAAATAACGATTTTAAACAACGATTTAGCTTCAAATTCACGCGATATGAACAATTTAACTTCAGATTCATGTGAAAAACACGAATTAGCTGCAAATTCAGACGAAACAAACGATTTAACTTCAATATCATGCGATAAACACGATTTCGTTTAAATTCTTGCGAATAGCGATTTTAAACAACGATTTAGCTTCAAATTCATGCGATATGAACAATATAACTTCAGATTCATGTGAAATACACGAATTAGCTGCAAATTCAGACGAAACAAACGATTTAACTTCAATATAATGCGATAAACACGATCTCGATTCAAATTCGTGCGAAATAGCGATTTTAAACAAACGATTTAGCTTCAAATTCGTGCGAAAAGTACAATTTAGTTTCGGATTCATGCGAAATACACTAACTAGCTTCAAATTCACGCGAAGCATACGATTTAGCTTCAATATCATCCGAAACACACGATTTCGCTTCAAATTCGTGCGAAATAACGATTTTAAGTAATCGATTTTGCTTCAAATTTATGCAAAATGAACAATTTAGCTTCAGATTCATGTGAAATACCCGAATTAGCTGCAAATTCAGACGAAACAAACGATTTAACTTCAATATCATTCGATAAACACGATTTCGTTTTTAAATTCTTGCGAAATAGCGATTTAAACAAACGATTTAGCTTCAAATTCATGCGAAATGAACAATTTAGCTTCAGATTCATGCAAAATACACGAATTAGCTTCAAATTCACGCGAAACATACGATTTAGCACCAATATCATGTGAAACACACGACGTCGCTTCAAATTCGTGCGAAATAGCGATTTTAATCATACGATTTAGATTCAAATCCATGCGAGATGAACAATTTAACTTCAGATTCATGTGAAGTACACGAATTAGCTGCAAATTCAGAGGAAACAAACGATTTAACTTCAATATCCTGCGATATACACGATCTCGATTCAAATTCGTGCGAAATAGCGATTTTAAACAAACGATTTAGCTTCAAATTCATGCCAAATGAACAGTTTAGCTTCAAATTAATTCGAATTACACGATCTAGATTTAAATCCACGCGAAACAAACGATTCAGCTTCAAATTCATGCGATATGAACAATTTAACTTCAGATTCATGTGAAGTACACGAATTAGCTGCAAATTCAGACGAAACAAACGATCTAACTTCAATATCCTGCGATATACACGATCTCGATTCAAATTCGTGCGAAATAGCGATTTTAAACAAACGATTTAGCTTCAAATTCTGCGAAAAGTACAATTTAGTTTCGGATTCATGCGAAATACACTAACTAGCTTCAAATTCACACGAAACAAACGTTTTAACTTCAATATCATGCGATATACACGATTTCGCTTCAAATTCGTGCGAAATAGCGATTTTAAACAAACGATTTAGCTTCAAATTCATGCGAAAGTACAATTTAGATTCGGATTCATGCGAAATACACGAATTAGCTTCAAATTCACACGAAACAAACGTTTTAACTTCAATATCATGCGATATACACGATTTCGCTTTAAATTCGTGTGAAATAACGATTTTAAACAAACGATTTAGCTTCAAATTCACGCGATATGAACAATTTAACTTCAGATTCATGTGAAAAACACGAATTAGCTGCAAATTCAGACGAAACAAACGATTTAACTTCAATATCATGCGATAAACACGATTTCGTTTTAAATTCTTGCGAAATAGCGATTTTAAACAAACGATTTAGCTTCAAATTCATGCGATATGAACAATATAACTTCAGATTCATGTGAAATACACGAATTAGCTGCAAATTCAGACGAAACAAACGATTTAACTTCAATATAATGCGATAAACACGATCTCGATTCAAATTCGTGCGAAATAGCGATTTTAAACAAACGATTTAGCTTCAAATTCGTGCGAAAAGTACAATTTAGTTTCGGATTCATGCGAAATACACTAACTAGCTTCAAATTCACGCGAAGCATACGATTTAGCTTCAATATCATCCGAAACACACGATTTCGCTTCAAATTCGTGCGAAATAACGATTTTAAATAATCGATTTGCTTCAAATTTATGCAAAATGAACAATTTAGCTTCAGATTCATGTGAAATACCCGAATTAGCTGCAAATTCAGACGAAACAAACGATTTAACTTCAATATCATTCGATAAACACGATTTCGTTTTAATTCTTGCGAAATAGCGATTTTAAACAAACTATTTAGCTTCAAATTCATGCGAAATGAACAATTTAGCTTCAGATTCATGCAAAATACACGAATTAGCTTCAAATTCACGCGAAACATACGATTTAGCACCAATATCATGTGAAACACACGACGTCGCTTCAAATTCGTGCGAATAGCGATTTTAATCATACGATTAGATTCAAATCCATGCGAGATGAACAATTTAACTTCAGATTCATGTGAAGTACACGAATTAGCTGCAAATTCAGAGGAAACAAACGATTTAACTTCAATATCCTGCGATAAACACGATCTCGATTCAAATTCGTGCGAAATAGCGATTTTAAACAAACGATTTAGCTTCAAATTCATGCCAAATGAACAGTTTAGCTTCAAATTAATTCGAATTACACGATCTAGATTTAAATCCACGCGAAACAAACGATTCAGCTTCAAATTCATGCGATATGAACAATTTAACTTCAGATTCATGTGAAGTACACGAATTAGCTGCAAATTCAGACGAAACAAACGATCTAACTTCAATATCCTGCGATATACACGATCTCGATTCAAATTCGTGCGAAATAGCGATTTTAAACAAACGATTTAGCTTCAAATTCTTGCGAAAAGTACAATTTAGTTTCGGATTCATGCGAAATACACTAACTAGCTTCAAATTCACACGAAACAAACGTTTTAACTTCAATATCATGCGATATACACGATTTCGCTTCAAATTCGTGCGAAATAGCGATTTTAAACAAACGATTTAGCTTCAAATTCATGCGAAAAGTACAATTTAGATTCGGATTCATGCGAAATACACGAATTAGCTTCAAATTCACACGAAACAAACGTTTTAACTTCAATATCATGCGATATACACGATTTCGCTTTAAATTCGTGTGAAATAACGATTTTAAACAAACGATTTAGCTTCAAATTCACGCGATATGAACAATTTAACTTCAGATTCATGTGAAAAACACGAATTAGCTGCAAATTCAGACGAAACAAACGATTTAACTTCAAT
This sequence comes from Megalopta genalis, assembly GCF_051020955.1. Classification (NCBI taxonomy): domain Eukaryota; kingdom Metazoa; phylum Arthropoda; class Insecta; order Hymenoptera; family Halictidae; genus Megalopta; species Megalopta genalis. The sequence goes on from NW_027477196.1 coordinate 9,839, forward strand.
ATCATGCGATAAACACGATTTCGTTTTAAATTCTTGCGAAATAGCGATTTTAAACAAACGATTTAGCTTCAAATTCATGCGATATGAACAATATAACTTCAGATTCATGTGAAATACACGAATTAGCTGCAAATTCAGACGAAACAAACGATTAACTTCAATATAATGCGATAAACACGATCTCGATTCAAATTCGTGCGAAATAGCGATTTTAAACAAACGATTTAGCTTCAAATTCGTGCGAAAAGTACAATTTAGTTTCGGATTCATGCGAAATACACTAACTAGCTTCAAATTCACGCGAAGCATACGATTTAGCTTCAATATCATCCGAAACACACGATTTCGCTTCAAATTCGTGCGAAATAACGATTTTAAATAATCGATTTTGCTTCAAATTTATGCAAAATGAACAATTTAGCTTCAGATTCATGTGAAATACACGAATTAGCTGCAAATTCAGACGAAACAAACGATTTAACTTCAATATCATTCGATAAACACGATTTCGTTTTAAATTCTTGCGAAATAGCGATTTTATACAAACGATTTAGCTTCAAATTCATGCGAAATGAACAATTTATCTTCAGATTCATGCAAAATACACGAATTAGCTTCAAATTCACGCGAAACATACGATTTAGCCCCAATATCATGCGAAACACACGATGTCGCTTCAAATTCGTACGAAATAGCGATTTTAACCATACGATTTAGCTTCAAATTCATGCGAGATGAACAATTTAACTTCAGATTCATGTGAAGTACACGAATTAGCTGCAAATTCAGAGGAAACAAACGATTTAACTTCAATATCCTGCGATATACACGATCTCGATTCAAATTCGTGCGAAATAGCGATTTTAAACAAACGATTTAGCTTCAAATTCATGCCAAATGAACAGTTTAGCTTCAAATTAATTCGAATTACACGATCTAGATTTAAATCCACGCGAAACAAACGATTCAGCTTCAAATTCATGCGATATGAACAATTTCACTTCAGATTCATGTGAAATACACGAATTAGCTGCAAATTCAGACGAAACAAACGATTTAACTTCAATATCATGCGATAAACACGATTTCGTTTTAAATTCTTGCGAAATAGCGATTTTAAACAAACGATTTAGCTTCAAATTCTTGCGAAAAGTACAATTTAGTTTCGGATTCATGCGAAATACACGAATTAGCTTCAAATTCACGCGAAACATACGATTTTGCTTCAATATCATCCGAAACACACGATTTCGCTTCAAATTCGTGCGAAATAACGATTTTAAATAATCGATTTTGCTTCAAATTTATGCGAAATGAACAATTTAGCTTCAGATTCATGTGAAATACACGAATTAGCTGCAAATTCAGACGAAACAAACGATTTAACTTCAATATCATTCGATAAACACGATTTCGTTTTAGATTCTTGCGCAATAGCGATTTTAAACAAACGATTTAGCTTCAAATTCATGCGAAATGAACAATTTAGCTTCAGATTCATGCGAAATACACGAATTAGCTTTAACTCAACGCGAAACATACGATTTAGCTTCAATATCATGCGAAACACACGATTTCGATTGAAATTCGTGCAAAATAGCGATTTTAAACCAACGATTTAGCTTCAAATTCATGCCAAATGAACAGTTTAGCTTCAAATTAATTCGAATTACACGATCTAGATTTAAATCCACGCGAAACAAACGATTTAACTTCAAAATCATGCGATATGAACAATTTAACTTCAGATTCATGTGAAATACACGAATTAGCTGCAAATTCAGACGAAACAAACGATTTTACTTCAATATCATGCGATATACACGATCTCGATTCAAATTTGTGTGAAATAGCGATTTTAAACAAACGATTTAGCTTCAAATTCATGCGAAAAGTACAATTTAGATTCGGATTCATGCGAAATACACGAATTAGCTTCAAATTCACACGAAACAAACGTTTTAACTTCAATATCATGCGATATACACGATTTCGCTTTAAATTCGTGCGAAATAACGATTTTAAACAAACGATTTAGCTTCAAATTCACGCGATATGAACAATTTAACTTCAGATTCATGTTAAAAACACGAATTAGCTGCAAATTCAGACGAAACAAACGATTTAACTTCAATATCATGCGATAAACACGATTTCGTTTTAAATTCTTGCGAAATAGCGATTTTAAACAAACGATTTAGCTTCAAATTCATGCGATATGAACAATATAACTTCAGATTCATGTGAAATACACGAATTAGCTGCAAATTCAGACGAAACAAACGATTTAACTTCAATATAATGCGATAAACACGATCTCGATTCAAATTCGTGCGAAATAGCGATTTTAAACAAACGATTTAGCTTCAAATTCGTGCGAAAAGTACAATTTAGTTTCGGATTCATGCGAAATACACTAACTAGCTTCAAATTCACGCGAAGCATACGATTTAGCTTCAATATCATCCGAAACACACGATTTCGCTTCAAATTCGTGCGAAATAACGATTTTAAATAATCGATTTTGCTTCAAATTTATGCAAAATGAACAATTTAGTTTCAGATTCATGTGAAATACCCGAATTAGCTGCAAATTCAGACGAAACAAATGATTTAACTTCAATATCATTCGATATACACGATCTCGATTCAAATTTGTGTGAAATAGCGATTTTAAACAAACGATTTAGCTTCAAATTCATGCGAAAAGTACAATTTAGATTCGGATCCATGCGAAATACACGAATTAGCTTCAAATTCACACGAAACAAACGTTTTAACTTCAATATCATGCGATATACACGATTTCGCTTTAAATTCGTGCGAAATAACGATTTTAAACAAACGATTTAGCTTCAAATTCACGCGATATGAACAATTTAACTTCAGATTCATGTGAAAAACACGAATTAGCTGCAAATTCAGACGAAACAAACGATTTAACTTCAATATCATGCGATAAACACGATTTCGTTTTAAATTCTTGCGAAATAGCGATTTTAAACAAACGATTTAGCTTCAAATTCATGCGATATGAACAATTTAACTTCAGATTCATGTGAAATACACGAATTAGCTGCAAATTCAGACGAAACAAACGATTTAACTTCAATATTCTGCGATATACACGATCTCGATTCAAATTCGTGCGAAATAGCGATTTTAAACAAACGATTTAGCTTCAAATTCGTGCGAAAAGTACAATTTAGTTTCGGATTCATGCGAAATACACTAACTAGCTTCAAATTCACGCGAAGCATACGATTTAGCTTCAATATCATCCGAAACACACGATTTCGCTTCAAATTCGTGCGAAATAACGATTTTAAACAAACTATTTAGCTTCAAATTCACGCGATATGAACAATTTAACTTCAGATTCATGTGAAAAACACGAATTAGCTGCAAATTCAGACGAAACAAACGATTTAACTTCAATATCATGCGATATACACGATCTCGATTCAAATTTGTGTGAAATAGCGATTTTAAACAAACGATTTAGCTTCAAATTCATGCGAAAAGTACAATTTAGATTCGGATTCATGCGAAATACACGAATTAGCTTCAAATTCACACGAAACAAACGGTTTAGCTTCAATATCATGCGATATACACGATTTCGCTTTAAATTCGTGCGAAATAACGATTTTAAACAAACGATTTAGCTTCAAATTCACGCGATATGAACAATTTAACTTCAGATTCATGTGAAAAACACGAATTAGCTGCAAATTCAGACGAAACAAACGATTTAACTTCAATATCATGCGATAAACACGATTTCGTTTTAAATTCTTGCGAAATAGCGATTTTAAACAAACGATTTAGCTTCAAATTCATGCGATATGAACAATTTAACTTCAGATTCATGTGAAATACACGAATTAGCTGCAAATTCAGACGAAACAAACGATTTAACTTCAATATTCTGCGATATACACGATCTCGATTCAAATTCGTGCGAAATAGCGATTTTAAACAAACGATTTAGCTTCAAATTCGTGCGAAAGTACAATTTAGTTTCGGATTCATGCGAAATACACTAACTAGCTTCAAATTCACGCGAAGCATACGATTTAGCTTCAATATCATCCGAAACACACGATTTCGCTTCAAATTCGTGCGAAATAACGATTTTAAATAATCGATTTTGCTTCAAATTTATGCAAAATGAACAATTTAGCTTCAGATTCATGTGAAATACCCGAATTAGCTGCAAATTCAGACGAAACAAACGATTTAACTTCAATATCATTCGATAAACACGATTTCGTTTTAAATTCTTGCGAAATAGCGAATTTAAACAAACGATTTAGCTTCAAATTCATGCGAAATGAACAATTTAGCTTCAGATTCATGCAAAATACACGAATTAGCTTCAAATTCACGCGAAACATACGATTTAGCACCAATATCATGCGAAACACACGACGTCGCTTCAAATTCGTGCGAAATAGCGATTTTAATCATACGATTTAGATTCAAATCCATGCGAGATAAACAATTTAACTTCAAATTCATGTGAAGTACACGAATTAGCTGCAAATTCAGAGGAAACAAACGATTTAACTTCAATATCCTGCGATATACACGATCTCGATTCAAATTCGTGCGAAATAGCGATTTTAAACAAACGATTTAGCTTCAAATTCATGCCAAATGAACAGTTTAGCTTCAAATTAATTCGAATTACACGATCTAGATTTAAATCCACGCGAAACAAACGATTCAGCTTCAAATTCATGCTATATGAACAATTTAACTTCAGATTCATGTGAAGTACACGAATTAGCTGCAAATTCAGACGAAACAAACGATTTAACTTCAATATCTGCGATATACACGATCTCGATTCAAATTCGTGCGAAATAGCGATTTTAAACAAACGATTTAGCTTCAAATTCTTGCGAAAAGTACAATTTAGTTTCGGATTCATGCGAAGTACACTAACTAGCTTCAAATTCACACGATACAAACGTTTAACTTCAATATCATGCGATATACACGATTTCGCTTCAAACTCGTGCGAAATAGCGATTTTAAACAAACGATTTAGCTTCAAATTCATGCCAAATGAACAGTTTAGCTTCAAATTAATTCGAATTACACGATCTAGATTTAAATCCACGCGAAACAAACGATTCAGCTTCAAATTCATGCGATATGAACAATTTCACTTCAGATTCATGTGAAATACACGAATTAGCTGCAAATTCAGACGAAACAAACGATTTAACTTCAATATCATGCGATAAACACGATTTCGTTTTAAATTCTTGCGAAATAGCGATTTTAACAAACGATTTAGCTTCAAATTCTTGCGAAAAGTACAATTTAGTTTCGGATTCATGCGAAATACACGAATTAGCTTCAAATTCACACGAAACAAACGTTTTAACTTCAATATCATCCGAAACACACGATTTCGCTTCAAATTCGTGCGAAATAGCGATTTTAAACAAACGATTTGGCTTCAAATTCATGCCAAATGAACAGTTTAGCTTCAAATTAATTCGAATTACACGATCTAGATTTAAATCCACGCGAAACAAACGATTCAGCTTCAAATTCATGCGATATGAACAATTTAACTTCAGATTCATGTGAAGTACACGAATTAGCTGCAAATTCAGACGAAACATCGATTTAACTTCAATATCCTGCGATATACACGATCTCGATTCAAATTCGTGCGAAATAGCGATTTTAAACAAACGATTTAGCTTCAAATTCGTGCGAAAAGTACAATTTAGTTTCGGATTCATGCGAAATACACTAACTAGCTTCAAATTCACGCGAAGCATACGATTTAGCTTCAATATCATCCGAAACACACGATTTCGCTTCAAATTCGTGCGAAATAACGATTTTAAATAATCGATTTTGCTTCAAATTTATGCAAAATGAACAATTTAGCTTCAGATTCATGTGAAATACCCGAATTAGCTGCAAATTCAGACGAAACAAACGATTTAACTTCAATATCATTCGATAAACACGATTTCGTTTTAAATTCTTGCGAAATAGCGAATTTAAACAAACGATTTAGCTTCAAATTCATGCGAAATGAACAATTTAGCTTCAGATTCATGCAAAATACACGAATTAGCTTCAAATTCACGCGAAACATACGATTTAGCACCAATATCATGCGAAACACACGACGTCGCTTCAAATTCGTGCGAAATAGCGATTTTAATCATACGATTTAGATTCAAATCCATGCGAGATGAACAATTTAACTTCAGATTCATGTGAAGTACACGAATTAGCTGCAATTCAGAGGAAACAAACGATTTAACTTCAATATCCTGCGATATACACGATCTCGATTCAAATTCGTGCGAAATAGCGATTTTAAACAAACGATTTAGCTTCAAATTCATGCCAAATGAACAGTTTAGCTTCAAATTAATTCGAATTACACGATCTAGATTTAAATCCACGCGAACAAACGATTCAGCTTCAAATTCATGCTATATGAACAATTTAACTTCAGATTCATGTGAAGTACACGAATTAGCTGCAAATTCAGACGAAACAAACGATTTAACTTCAATATCCTGCGATATACACGATCTCGATTCAAATTCGTGCGAAATAGCGATTTTAAACAAACGATTTAGCTTCAAATTCTTGCGAAAAGTACAATTTAGTTTCGGATTCATGCGAAATACACTAACTAGCTACAAAATCACACGATACAAACGTTTTAACTTCAATATCATGCGATATACACGATTTCGCTTCAAACTCGTGCGAAATAGCGATTTTAAACAAACGATTTAGCTTCAAATTCATGCCAAATGAACAGTTTAGCTTCAAATTAATTCGAATTACACGATCTAGATTTAAATCCACGCGAAACAAACGATTCAGCTTCAAATTCATGCGATATGAACAATTTCACTTCAGATTCATGTGAAGTACACGAATTAGCTGCAAATTCAGACGAAACATCGATTTAACTTCAATATCCTGCGATATACACGATCTCGATTCAAATTCGTGCGAAATAGCGATTTTAAACAAACGATTTAGCTTCAAATTCTTGCGAAAAGTACAATTTAGTTTCGGATTCATGCGAAATACACTAACTAGCTTCAAATTCACACGAAACAAACGTTTTAACTTCAATATCATGCGATATACACGATTTCGCTTCAAATTCGTGCGAAATAGCGATTTTAAACAAACGATTTAGCTTCAAATTCATGCCAAATGAACAGTTTAGCTTCAAATTAATTCGAATTACACGATCTAGATTTAAATCCACGCGAAACAAACGATTCAGCTTCAAATTCATGCGATATGAACAATTTCACTTCAGATTCATGTGAAATACACGAATTAGCTGCAAATTCAGACGAAACAAACGATTTAACTTCAATATCATGCGATAAACACGATTTCGTTTTCAATTCTTGCGAAATAGCGATTTTAAACAAACGATTTAGCTTCAAATTCTTGCGAAAAGTACAATTTAGTTTCGGATTCATGCGAAATACACTAATTAGCTTCAAATTCACGCGAAACATACGATTTTGCTTCAATATCATCCGAAACACACGATTTCGCTTCAAATTCGTACGAAATAACGATTTTAAATAATCGATTTGCTTCAAATTTATGCGAAATGAACAATTTAGCTTCAGATTCATGTGAAATACACGAATTAGCTGCAAATTCAGACGAAACACACGATTTAACTTCAATATCATTCGATAAACACGATTTCGTTTTAAATTCTTGCGCAATAGCGATTTTATACAAACGATTTAGCTTCAAATTCATGCGAAATGAACAATTTAGCTTCAGATTCATGCGAAATACACGAATTAGCTTTAACTCAACGCGAAACATACGATTTAGCTTCAATATCATGCGAAACACACGATTTCGATTGAAATTCGTGCAAAATAGCGATTTTAAACAAACGATTTAGCTTCAAATTCATGCCAAATGAACAGTTTAGCTTCAAATTAATTCGAATTACACGATCTAGATTTAAATCCACGCGAAACAAACGATTTAGCTTCAAATTCATGCGATATGAACAATTTAACTTCAGAATCATGTGAAATACACGAATTAGCTGCAAATTCACACGAAACAAACGATTTAACTTCAATATCATGCGATAAATACGATTTCGTTTTAAATTCTTGCGAAATAGCGATTTAAAAAAAACGATTTATATTCAAATTCATGCGAAATGAACAATTTAGGTTCAGATTCATGCGAAATACACGAATTAACTTCAAATTCACGCGAACATACGATATAGCCCCAATATCATGCGAAACACACGATGTCGCTTCAAATTCGTGCGAAATAGCGATTTTAAACAAACGATGTAGCTTCAAATTCATGCCAAATGAACAGTTTAGCTTCAAATTAATTCGATTTACACGATCTAGATTTAAATCCACGCGAAACAAACGATTTAACTTCAAAATCATGCGATATGAACAATTTAACTTCAGATTCATGTGAAATACACGAATTAGCTGCATATTCAGACGAAACAAACGATTTTACTTCAATATCATGCGATATACACGATCTCGATTCAAATTTGTGTGAAATAGCGATTTTAAACAAACGATTTAGCTTCAAATTCATGCGAAAAGTACAATTTAGATTCGGATTCATGCGAAATACACGAATTAGCTTCAAATTCACACGAAACAAACGTTTTAACTTCAATATCATGCGATATACACGATTTCGCTTTAATTCGTGCGAAATAACGATTTTAAACAAACGATTTAGCTTCAAATTCACGCGATATGAACAATTTAACTTCAGATTCATGTGAAAAACACGAATTAGCTGCAAATTCAGACGAAACAAACGATTTAACTTCAATATCATGCGATAAACACGATTTCGTTTTAAATTCTTGCGAAATAGCGATTTTAAACAAACGATTTAGCTTCAAATTCATGCGATATGAACAATTTAACTTCAGATTCATGCGAAATACACGAATTAGCTTCAAATTCACACGAAACAAACGTTTTAACTTCAATATCATGCGATAAACACGATTTAGCTTCAAATTCTTGCGAAATGGACAATTTATCTTCAGATTCATGCGAAATACACGAATTAGCTTCAAATTCACGCGAAACATACGATTTAGCCCTAATATCATGCGAAACACAACGATGTCGCTTCAAATTCGTACGAAATAGCGATTTTAACCATACGATTTAGCTTCAAATTCATGCGATATGAACAATTTAGCTTCAGATTTGTGCGAAATACACGAATTAGCTTCAAATTCACACGAAACAAACGATTTAATTTCAATATCATGCGAAACATACGATTTCGCTTCAAATTCGTGTGAAATAGCGATTTTAAACAAAGCTATTTAGCTTCAAATTCACGCGATATGAACAATTTAACTTCAGATTCATGTGAAAAACACGAATTAGCTGCAAATTCAGACGAAACAAACGATTTAACTTCAATATCATGCGATATACACGATCTCGATTCAAATTTGTGTGAAATAGCGATTTTAAACAAACGATTTAGCTTCAAATTCATGCGAAAAGTACAATTTAGATTCGGATTCATGCGAAATACACGAATTAGCTTCAAATTCACACGAAACAAACGTTTTAACTTCAATATCATGCGATATACACGATTTCGCTTTAAATTCGTGCGAAATAACGATTTTAAACAAACGATTTAGCTTCAAATTCACGCGATATGAACAATTTAACTTCAGATTCATGTGAAAAACACGAATTAGCTGCAAATTCAGACGAAACAAACGATTTAACTTCAATATCATGCGATAAACACGATTTCGTTTTAAATTCTTGCGAAATAGCGATTTTAAACAAACGATTTATATTCAAATTCATGCGAAATGAACAATTTAGGTTCAGATTCATGCGAAATACACGAATTAACTTCAAATTCACGCGAAACATACGATATAGCCCCAATATCATGCGAAACACACGATGTCGCTTCAAATTCGTGCGAAATAGCGATTTTAAACAAACGATGTAGCATCAAATTCATGCCAAATGAACAGTTTAGCTTCAAATTAATTCGATTTACACGATCTAGATTTAAATCCACGCGAAACAAACGATTTAACTTCAAAATCATGCGATATGAACAATTTAACTTCAGATTCATGTGAAATACACGAATTAGCTGCATATTCAGACGAAACAAACGATTTTACTTCAATATCATGCGATATACACGATCTCGATTCAAATTTGTGTGAAATAGCGATTTTAAACAAACGATTTAGCTTCAAATTCATGCGTAAAGTACAATTTAGATTCGGATTCATGCGAAATACACGAATTAGCTTCAAATTCACACGAAACAAACGTTTTAACTTCAATATCATGCGATATACACGATTTCGCTTTAAATTCGTGCGAAATAACGATTTTAAACAAACGATTTAGCTTCAAATTCACGCGATATGAACAATTTAACTTCAGATTCATGTGAAAAACACGAATTAGCTGCAAATTCAGACGAAACAAACGATTTAACTTCAATATCATGCGATAAACACGATTTCGTTTTAAATTCTTGCGAAATAGCGATTTTAAACAAACGATTTAGCTTCAAATTCATGCGATATGAACAATTTAACTTCAGATTCATGTGAAATACACGAATTAGCTGCAAATTCAGACGAAACAAACGATTTAACTTCAATATAATGCGATAAACACGATTTCGTTTTAAATTCTTGCGAAATAGCGATTTTATACAAACGATTTAGCTTCAAATTCATGCGAAATGAACAATTTATCTTCAGATTCATGCGAAATACACGAATTAGCTTCAAATTCACGCGAAACATACGATTTAGCCCCAATATCATGCGAAACACAACGATGTCGCTTCAAATTCGTACGAAATAGCGATTTTAACCATACGATTTAGCTTCAAATTCATGCGATATGAACAATTTAGCTTCAGATTTGTGCGAAATACACGAATTAGCTTCAAATTCACACGAAACAAACGTTTTAACTTCAATATCATGCGATATACACGATTTCGCTTTAAATTCGTGCGAAATAACGATTTTAAACAAACGATTTAGCTTCAAATTCACGCGATATGAACAATTTAACTTCAGATTCATGTGAAAAACACGAATTAGCTGCAAATTCAGACGAAACAAACGATTTAACTTCAATATCATGCGATAAACACGATTTCGTTTTAAATTCTTGCGAAATAGCGATTTTAAACAAACGATTTAGCTTCAAATTCATGCGATATGAACAATTTAACTTCAGATTCATGCGAAATACACGAATTAGCTTCAAATTCACACGAAACAAACGTTTTAACTTCAATATCATGCGATATACACGATTTAGCTTCAAATTCATGCGAAATGGACAATTTATCTTCAGATTCATGCGAAATACACGAATTAGCTTCAAATTCACGCGAAACATACGATTTAGCCCCAATATCATGCGAAACACAACGATGTCGCTTCAAATTCGTACGAAATAGCGATTTTAACCATACGATTTAGCTTCAAATTCATGCGATATGAACAATTTAGCTTCAGATTTGTGCGAAATACACGAATTAGCTTCAAATTCACACGAAACAAACGATTTAATTTCAATATCATGCGAAACATACGATTTCGCTTCAAATTCGTGTGAAATAGCGATTTTAAACAAACTATTTAGCTTCAAATTCACGCGATATGAACAATTTAACTTCAGATTCATGTGAAAAACACGAATTAGCTGCAAATTCAGACGAAACAAACGATTTAACTTCAATATCATGCGATATACACGATCTCGATTCAAATTTGTGTGAAATAGCGATTTTAAACAAACGATTTAGCTTCAAATTCATGCGAAAAGTACAATTTAGATTCGGATTCATGCGAAATACACGAATTAGCTTCAAATTCACACGAAACAAACGTTTTAACTTCAATATCATGCGATATACACGATTTCGCTTTAAATTCGTGCGAAAATAACGATTTTAAACAAACGATTTAGCTTCAAATTCACGCGATATGAACAATTTAACTTCAGATTCATGTGAAAAACACGAATTAGCTGCAAATTCAGACGAAACAAACGATTTAACTTCAATATCATGCGATAAACACGATTTCGTTTTAAATTCTTGCGAAATAGCGATTTTAAACAAACGATTTATATTCAAATTCATGCGAAATGAACAATTTAGGTTCAGATTCATGCGAAATACACGAATTAACTTCAAATTCACGCGAAACATACGATATAGCCCCAATATCATGCGAAACACACGATGTCGCTTCAAATTCGTGCGAAATAGCGATTTTAAACAAACGATGTAGCTTCAAATTCATGCCAAATGAACAGTTTAGCTTCAAATTAATTCGATTTACACGATCTAGATTTAAATCCACGCGAAACAAACGATTTAACTTCAAAATCATGCGATATGAACAATTTAACTTCAGATTCATGTGAAATACACGAATTAGCTGCATATTCAGACGAAACAAACGATTTTACTTCAATATCATGCGATATACACGATCTCGATTCAAATTTGTGTGAAATAGCGATTTTAAACAAACGATTTAGCTTCAAATTCATGCGTAAAGTACAATTTAGATTCGGATTCATGCGAAATACACGAATTAGCTTCAAATTCACACGAAACAAACGTTTTAACTTCAATATCATGCGATATACACGATTTCGCTTTAAATTCGTGCGAAATAACGATTTTAAACAAACGATTTAGCTTCAAATTCACGCGATATGAACAATTTAACTTCAGATTCATGTGAAAAACACGAATTAGCTGCAAATTCAGACGAAACAAACGATTTAACTTCAATATCATGCGATAAACACGATTTCGTTTTAAATTCTTGCGAAATAGCGATTTTAAACAAACGATTTAGCTTCAAATTCATGCGATATGAACAATTTAACTTCAGATTCATGTGAAATACACGAATTAGCTGCAAATTCAGACGAAACAAACGATTTAACTTCAATATAATGCGATAAACACGATTTCGTTTTAAATTCTTGCGAAATAGCGATTTTATACAAACGATTTAGCTTCAAATTCATGCGAAATGAACAATTTATCTTCAGATTCATGCGAAATACACGAATTAGCTTCAAATTCACGCGAAACATACGATTTAGCCCCAATATCATGCGAAACACAACGATGTCGCTTCAAATTCGTACGAAATAGCGATTTTAACCATACGATTTAGCTTCAAATTCATGCGATATGAACAATTTAGCTTCAGATTTGTGCGAAATACACGAATTAGCTTCAAATTCACACGAAACAAACGATTTAATTTCAATATCATGCGAAACATACGATTTCGCTTCAAATTCGTGTGAAATAGCGATTTTAAACAAACTATTTAGCTTCAAATTCACGCGATATGAACAATTTAACTTCAGATTCATGTGAAAAACACGAGTTAGCTGCAAATTCAGACGAAACAAACGATTTAACTTCAATATCATGCGATAAACACGATCTCGATTCAAATTTGTGTGAAATAGCGATTTTAAACAAACGATTTAGCTTCAAATTCATGCGAAAAGTACAATTTAGATTCGGATTCATGCGAAATACACGAATTAGCTTCAAATTCACACGAAACAAACGTTTTAACTTCAATATCATGCGATATACACGATTTCGCTTTAAATTCGTGCGAAATAACGATTTTAAACAAACGATTTAGCTTCAAATTCACGCGATATGAACAATTTAACTTCAGATTCATGTGAAAAACACGAATTAGCTGCAAATTCAGACGAAACAAACGATTTAACTTCAATATCATGCGATAAACACGATTTCGTTTTAAATTCTTGCGAAATAGCGATTTTAAACAAACGATTTAGCTTCAAATTCATGCGATATGAACAATTTAACTTCAGATTCATGTGAAATACACGAATTAGCTGCAAATTCAGACGAAACAAACGATTTAACTTCAATATCCTGCGATATACACGATCTCGATTCAAATTCGTGCGAAACAGCGATTTTAAACAAACGATTTAGCTTCAAATTCGTGCGAAAAGTACAATTTAGTTTCGGATTCATGCGAAATACACTAACTAGCTTCAAATTCACGCGAAGCATACGATTTAGCTTCAATATCATCCGAAACACACGATTTCGCTTCAAATTCGTGCGAAATAACGATTTTAAATAATCGATTTTGCTTCAAATTTATGCAAAATGAACAATTTAGCTTCAGATTCATGTGAAATACCCGAATTAGCTGCAAATTCAGACGAAACAAACGATTTAACTTCAATATCATTCGATAAACACGATTTCGTTTTAAATTCTTGCGAAATAGCGATTTTAAACAAACGATTTAGCTTCAAATTCTTGCGAAATGAACAATTTAGCTTCAGATTCATGCAAAATACACGAATTAGCTTCACATTCACGCAAAACATACGATTTAGCACCAATATCATGCGAAACACACGACGTCGCTTCAAATTCGTGCGAAATAGCGATTTTAATCATACGATTTAGATTCAAATCCATGCGAGATGAACCATTTAACTTCAGATTCATGTGAAATACACGAATTAGCTGCAAATTCAGACGAAACAAACGATTTAACTTCAATATCATTCGATAAACACGATTTCGTTTTAAATTCTTGCGCAATAGCGATTTTAAACAAACGATTTAGCTTCAAATTCATGCGAAATGAACAATTTAGCTTCAGATTCATGCGAAATACACGAATTAGCTTTAACTCAACGCGAAACATACGATTTACCTTCAATATCATGCGAAACACACGATTTCGATTGAAATTCGTGCAAAATAGCGATTTTAAACCAACGATTTAGCTTCAAATTCATGCCAAATGAACAGTTTAGCTTCAAATTAATTCGAATTACACGATCTAGATTTAAATCCACGCGAAACAAACGATTTAACTTCAAAATCATGCGATATGAACAATTTAACTTCAGATTCATGTGAAATACACGAATTAGCTGCAAATTCAGACGAAACAAACGATTTTACTTCAATATCATGCGATATACACGATCTCGATTCAAATTTGTGTGAAATAGCGATTTTAAACAAACGATTTAGCTTCAAATTCATGCGAAAAGTATAATTTAGATTCGGATTCATGCGAAATACACGAATTAGCTTCAAATTCACACGAAACAAACGTTTTAACTTCAATATCATGCGATATACACGATTTCGCTTCAAATTCGTGCGAAATAGCGATTTTAAACAAACGATTTAGCTTCAAATTCATGCCAAATGAACAGTTTAGCTTCAAATTAATTCGAATTACACGATCTATATTTAAATCCACGCGAAACAAACGATTTAGCTTCAAATTCATGCGATATGAACAATTTAATTTCAGATTCATGTGAAATACACGAATTAGCTGCAAATTCAGACGAAACAAGCGATTTAACTTCAATATCATGAGATAAACACGATTTCGTTTTAAATTCTTGCGAAATAGCGATTTTAAACAAACGATTTAGCTTCAAATTCATGCGATATGAACAATTTAACTTCAGATTCATGTGAAATACACGAATTAGCTGCAAATTCAGACGAAACAAACGATTTAACTTCAATATCCTGCGATATACACGATCTCGATTCAAATTCGTGCGAAATAGCGATTTTAAACAAACGATTTAGCTTCAAATTCTTGCGAAAAGTACAATTTAGTTTCGGATTCATCCGAAATACACTAATTAGCTTCAAATTCACTCGAAACATACGATTTTGCTTCAATATCATCCGAAACACACGATTTCGCTTCAAATTCGTGCGAAATAACGATTTTAAATAATCGATTTTGCTTCAAATTTATGCGAAATGAACAATTTAGCTTCAGATTCATGCGAAATACACGAGCTAGCTTCAAAGTCACGCGAAACATACGATTTAGCCCTAATATCATGCGAAACACACGATGTCGCTTCAAATTCGTGCGGAATAGCGATTTTAACCATACGATTTGGCTTCAAATTCATGCGATATGAACAATTTAGCTTCAGATTTGTGCGAAATACACGAATTAGCTGCAAATTCAGACGAAACAAACGATTTAACTTCAATATCATGCGAAACACATGATTTAGCTTCTAATCAATGCGAAGTAGAAGGCTTAGCTTCAAATCCATGCGACACAAATGATTTAGCATCAAATACTTGCGATATAAATGATATAGCTTCAAATGCAGGCGAAACAAACGAGATAGCTTCAAATCCATGAGAAACACATGACTTAGCATCAAATCAATGCCAAGTAGAAGGCTTAGCTTCAAATCCATGCGAAACAGATGGTTTAGCAGCAAATACTTGCGATATAAATGATATAGCTGAAAATGCAGGCGAAACAAACGAGTTAGCTACAAATCCATGTGAAACACATGATACAGCTTGAAATCAATGCGAAGTAGAAGGCTTAGCTTATAATCCATGCGAAACAACTGGTTTATCTTCAAATACGTGTGATATACATGATTGAACTTCAACTGCATGCGAAACAAACGAGTTAGCTCCAAATCCATGCGTAACGCATGATTCAGCTTCAAATCAATGCGAAGTAGAAGGCTTAGCTTCAAATCCATGCGATACACATGATTAAGCTTCAAATCAATGCGATGTAGAAGCTATAGCTTCAAATCCATGCGAAACACATGATTTAGCTTCAAATAAATTCGAAGGACAAGGCTTAGACTCAAATCCATGCGAAACAAATGATTTAGCTTCAAATGAATGCGAAGTAGAAGGCTTAGCTTCAAATCTATGCGAAACACATGATTAAGCTTCAAATCAATGCGATGTAGATGGTTTTCTTCAAATTCATGCGATACACAAGATTTAGCTTCAAATCAATGCGATGTAGTAGGTTCAGCTTCAAATCCATGCGATATAAGTGATATAGCTTCAAATGCAGGAGGAACAAACGAGGTAGCTTCAATTCCATGCGAAACAAATGATTTAGCTTCAAATGAATGCGAAGTAGAAGGCTTAGCTTCAAACCCATGCGAATCAAATGGTTTAGCTTCAAATACTTGTGATATATGTTATTTAGATTTAACTGCATGCGCAACGAACGAGTTAGACTCAAATCCATGCGAAACACATGATTTAGCTTCAAATCAATGCGATGAAGAAGGTTTAGCTTCAAATCCATGCAAAACAAATGATATAGCTTCAAACACTTGTGATGTAAGTGATATAGCTTCAAATGAAGACTAATCAAACGAGTTAGCTTCAAAATCCACGCGATACACATGATTTAGTTTCAAATGCTAGCGATATAAGTGATGTAGATTCAACTGCAGGCGAAACGAACGAGTTAGCTTCAAATCCATGCGATACACAAGATTTAGCTTCAAATCAATGCGATGTAGTAGGTTCAGCTTCAAATCCATGCGATATAAGTGATATAGCTTCAAATGCAGGAGGAACAAACGAGGTAGCTTCAATTCCATGCGAATCAAATGATTTAGCTTCAAATCAATGCGAAGTAGAAGGCGTAGCTTCAAATCCATGCGAAACAAATGATTTAGCTTCAAATGAATGCGAAGTAGAATGCTTAGCTTCAAATCCATGCAAAACAAATGGTTTAGCTACAAATACTTGTGATATACATTATTTAGCTACAACTGCATGCGAAACGAACGAGTTAGCATCAAATCCATGCGAAACACATGATTAAGCTTCAAATCAACGCGATGTAGATGGTTTTCTTCAAATCCATGCGATACACAAGATTTAGCATCAAATCAATGCGATGTAGAAGGTTTAGCTTCAAATCCATGCGATACACATGATTTAGCTTCAAATCAATGCGATGTAGTAGGTTCAGCTTCAAATCCATTCGACACATATGATCTAGTTTCAAATACTTGCGATATAAGTGATATAGCTTCAAAAGCAGGAGGAACAAACGAGGTAGCTTCAAATCAATGCGAAGTAGAAGGATTAGCTTCAAATCCATGAGATACACATGATTTAGCTGCAAATCAATGTGATGTAGAAGGTTTAGCTTCAAATCCATGCGATACACATGATTAAGCTTCAAATCAATGCGATGTAGAAGGTTTAGCTTCAAATCCATACGAAACACATGATTTAGCTTCAAATCATTTCGAAGGGCAAGGCTTAGATTCAAATCCATGCGAAACAAATGATTTAGCTTCAAATGAATGCGAAGTAGAAGGCTTAGCTTCAAACCCATGCCAATCAAATGGTTTAGCTTCAAATACTTGTGATATATATGTTATTAAGTTTTAACTGCATGCGCAACGAACGAGTTAGACTCAAATCCATGCGAAACACATGATTTAGCTTCAAATCAATGCGATGAAGAAGGTTTAGCTTCAAATCAATGCAAAACAAATTATATAGCTTCAAACACTTGTGGTGTAAGTGATATAGCTTCAAATGAAGACTAATCGAACGAGTTAGCTTCAAAATCCACGCGATACACATGATTTAGTTTCAAATGCTAGCGATATAAGTGATGTAGATTCAACTGCAGGCGAAACGAACGAGTTAGCTTCAAATCCATGCGAAACACATGATTTACCTGCAAATCAATGCGATGTAGAAGCTATAGCTTCAAATACATGCGATACACAAGATTTAGCTTCAAATCAATGCGATGTAGTAGGTTCAGCTTCAAATCCATGCGATATAAGTGATATAGCTTCAAATGCAGGAGGAACAAACGAGGTAGCTTCAATTCCATGCGAAACAAATGATTTAGCTTCAAATCAATGCGAAGTAGAAGGCGTAGCTTCTAATCCATGCGAAACAAATGGTTTAGTTACAAATACTTGTGATATACAATATTCAGCTACAACTGCATGCGAAACAAACGAGTTAGCTTCAAATCCATGCGAAACTCACGATTTAGTTTCAAATCAATGCGATGTAGAAGGTTTAGCTTCAAATCCAAACGAAACACATGATTTAGCTTCAAATACTTGCGATATAAGTGATCTAGCTTCAAATACAGGCGAAACGAACGAATTAGCTTCAAATCCATGCGAAACAAATGATTCAGCTGCAAATCAATGCGATGCAGAAGGTTTAGCTTGAAATCCATGCCAAACACATGATTTAGCTTCAAATCTATGGGATGTAGAAGGTTTAGCTTCAAATCCATGCGAAACACATGATTCAGCTTCAAATCAATGCGATGTAGTAGGTTCAGCTTCAAATCCATTCGACACATATGATCTAGCTTCAAATACTTGCGATATAAGTGATATAGCTTCAAAAGCAGGAGGAACAAACGAGGTAGCTTCAATTCCATGCGAAACAAATGATTTAGCTTCAAATCAATGCGAAGTAGAAGGATTAGCTTCAAATCCATGCAAAACTAATGGTTTAGCTACAAATACTTGTGATATACATTATTTAGCTACAACTGCGTGCGAAACGAACGAGTTAGCTTCAAATCCATGCGAAACACATGATTTAGCTGCAATTCAATGTGATGTAGAAGGTTTAGCTTCAAATCCATACGAAACACATGATTTAGCTTCAAATAAATTCGAAGGACAAGGCTTAGACTCAAATCCATGCGAAACAAATGATTTAGCTTCAAATGAATGCGAAGTAGAAGGCTTAGCTTCAAATCTATGCGAAACACATGATTAAGCTTCAAATCAATGCGATGTAGATAGTTTTCTCCAAATCCATGCGATACACAAGATTTAGCTTCAAATCAATGCGATGTAGTAGGTTCAGCTTCAAATCCATGCGATATAAGTGATGTAGCTTCAAATGCAGGAGGAACAAACGAGGTAGCTTCAATTCCATGCGAATCAAATGATTTAGCTTCAAATCAATGCGAAGTAGAAGGCGTAG
Source organism: Megalopta genalis (assembly GCF_051020955.1). Classification (NCBI taxonomy): domain Eukaryota; kingdom Metazoa; phylum Arthropoda; class Insecta; order Hymenoptera; family Halictidae; genus Megalopta; species Megalopta genalis. The sequence continues at coordinate 29,777 of NW_027477196.1, forward strand.
CTTCAAATCCATGCGAAACAAATGATTTAGCTTCAAATGAATGCGAAGTAGAATGCTTAGCTTCAAATCCATGCAAAACAAATGGTTTAGCTACAAATACTTGTGATATACATTATTTAGCTACAACTGCATGCGAAACGAACGAGTTAGCTTCAAATCCATGAGATACACATGATTTAGCTGCAAATCAATGTGATGTAGAAGGTTTAGCTTCAAATCCATGCGATACACATGATTAAGCTTCAAATCAATGCGATGTAGAAGGTTTAGCTTCAAATCCATACGAAACACATGATTTAGCTTCAAATCATTTCGAAGGACAAGGCTTAGATTCAAATCCATGCGAAACAAATGATTTAGCTTCAAATGAATGCGAAGTAGAAGGCTTAGCTTCAAACCCATGCCAATCAAATGGTTTAGCTTCAAATACTTGTGATATATGTTATTTAGTTTTAACTGCATGCGCAACGAACGAGTTAGACTCAAATCCATGCGAAACAAATGATTTAGCTTCAAATGAATGCGAAGTAGAAGGCTTAGCTTCAAACCCATGCCAATCAAATGGTTTAGCTTCAAATACTTGTGAAATATGTTATTTAGTTTTAACTGCATGCGCAACGAACGAGTTAGCTTCAAATCCATGCGAAACACATGATTTACCTGCAAATCAATGCGATGTAGAAGCTATTGCTTCAAATACATGCGATACACAAGATTTAGCTTCAAATCAATGCGAAGTAGAAGGCGTAGCTTCTAATCCATGCGAAACAAATGGTTTAGTTACAAATACTTGTGATATACAATATTCAGCTACAACTCCATGCGAAACAAACGAGTTAGCTTCAAATCCATGCGAAACACACGATTTAGCTTCAAATCAATGCGATGTAGAAGGTTTAGCTTCAAATCCAAACGAAACACATGATTTAGCTTCAAATACTTGCGATTTAAGTGATCTAGCTTCAAATACAGGCGAAACGAACGAGTTAGCTTCAAATCCATGCGAAACAAATGATTCAGCTGCAAATCAATGCGATGCAGAAGGTTTAGCTTGAAATCCATGCCAAACACATGATTTGGCTTCAAATCCATGGGATGTAGAAGGTTTAGCTTCAAATCCATGGGATGTAGAAGGTTTAGCTTCAAATCCATGCGAAACACATTATTTAGCTGCAAATCAGTGCGAAGTAGAAGGCTCAGGTTCAAATCCATGCGATTCAAATGGTTCATCTTCAAATACTTGTGAAAGACATGATTTAGCTTTAACTGCATGCGACACAAACGAGTTAGCTTCAAATCAATGCTATGTAGAAAGTTTAGCTTCAAATCCATGCGAAACAAATGGTTTAGCTACAAATACTTGTGATATACATTATTTAGCTACCACTGCATGCGAAACAAACGAGTTAGCTTCAAATCCATACGAAACACACGATTTAGCTTCAAATCAATGCGATGTAGAAGGTTTAGCTTCAAATCGATGCGAAACACATGATTCAGCTGCAAATCAATGCGATGTAGAAGGTTTAGCTTCAAATCATGCGAAACACATGATTTAGCTTGAAATACTTGCGATATAAGTGATCTAGCTTCAAATACAGGCCAATCGAACGAGTTAGCTTCAAATCCATGCGAAACACAAGATTCAGCTGGAAATCAATGCGATGTAGAAGGTTCAGCTTCAAATCCATGCGAAACACATGATTCAGCTGCAAATCAATGCGATGTAGAAGGCTTAGCTTCAAATCCATGCGAATCAAATGGTTTAGCTTCAAATACTTGTGATATACGTTATTTAGATCGAACTGCATGCGCAACGAACCAGTTAGCTTCTAATCGATGCGAAACACATGATTTAGCTACAAATCAATGCGATGAAGAAGGTTTAGCTTCAAATCAATAGAATGTAGAAGGTTTAGCTTCAAATCAATGCGATGTAGTGGGTTCAGCTTCAAATCTATGCGGCACATATGATTTAGCTTCAAATACTTGCGATATAAGTGATATAGTTTCAACTGGAGGCGAAACGAACGAGTTAGCTTCAAATCCATGCAAAACAAATGATTTAGCTTCAAATCAATGAGAAGTAGAAGGCGTAGCTTCAAATCCATGCGAAACAAATGGTTTAGCTACAAATGCTTCTGATATACATTATTTAGCTACAACTGCATGCGAATCTAACGAGTTAGCTTCAAATCCATGCGAAACTCACGATTTATCTTCAAATCAATGCGATGTAGAAGGTTTAGCTTAAAATCCATGCGAAACACATTATTTAGCTGAAAATCAGTGCGATGTAGTAGGTTCAGCTTCAAATCCATGCGGCACATATGATTTAGCTTCAAATACTTGCGATATAAGTGATATAGTTTCAAATGGAGGAGAAACGAACGAGTTAGCTTCAAATCCATGCGAAACACATGATTAAGCTTCAAATCAATGCGATGTAGAAGGTTTAGCTTCAATTCCATGCGACACAAATGATTTAGCGTCAGATACTTGCGATACAAGTGATATAGCTTCAAATGCTGGGGAAACAAACGAGTTAGCTTCAAATCCATGCAAAACACATGATTAAGCTTCAAATCAATGTGATGTAGAAGGTTTAGCTTCACATCCATGCGACACAAATGATTTAGCATCAGATACATGCGATATAAGTGATATAGCTTCAAATGAATGCGAAACAAACGAGTTAGCTTCAAATCCAAGCGAAACACATGATTTAGCTTCAAATCAATGCGATGCAGAAGGTATAGCTCCCTCTTCAATGCGAAACAAATGATTTAGCTTCAAACACTTGGGATATATTTGATATAGCTTCAAATGCAGACGAATCAAATGAGTTAGCTTCAAAATCCATGCGATACACATGTTGTAGCTTCAAATCAATGCGAAGTAGAAGGATTAGCTTCAAATCCATGGGAAACAAACGATTGAGCTTCAAACACTTCGGATATTGGTGATATAGTTTCATCTGCATGCGAAACAAACGAGTTAGCTTCAAATCCATGCGATACACATGATTTAGCTTCAAATCAATGCGAAGTAGAAGGCGTAGCTTCTAATCCATGCGAAACAAATGGTTTAGCTACAAATACTTGTGATATACATTATTAAGCTACAACTGCATGCGAAACAAACGAGTTAGCATCAAATCCATGCGAAACACATGATTAAGCTTCAAATCAATGCGATGTAGATGGTTTGCTTCAATCCATGCGATACACAAGATTTAGCTTCAAATCAATGCGATGTAGTAGGTTCAGCTTCAAATCTATGCAATATAAGTGATATAGCTTCTAAAGCAGGAGGAACAAACGAGGTAGCTTCAATTCCAAGCGAAACAAATGATTTAGCTTCAAATCAATGCGATGTAGCAGGTTCAGCTTCAAATCCATGCGGCACATATGATTTAGCTTCAAATACTTGCGATATAAGTGATATAGTTTCAAATGGATGCGAAACGAACGAGTTAGATTCAAATCCATGCTATATACATGATTTAGTTTCAAATCAATGCGAAGTAGAAGGCGTAGCTTCAAATCCATGCGAAACACACGATTTATCTTCAAATCAATGCGATGTAGTAGGTTCAGCTTCAAATCCATGCGATATAAGTGATATAGCTTCAAATGCAGGAGGAACAAACGAGGTAGCTTCAATTCCATGCGAAACAAATGATTTAGCTTCAAATGAATGCGAAGTAGAAGGCTTAGCTTCAAACCCATGCGAATCAAATGGTTTAGCTTCAAATACTTGTGTTATATGTTATTTAGATTTAACTGCATGCGCAACGAACGAGTTAGACTCAAATCCATGCGAAACACATGATTTAGCTTCAAATCAATGCGATGAAGAAGGTTTAGCTTCAAATCCATGCAAAACAAATGATATAGCTTCAAACACTTGTGATGTAAGTGATATAGCTTCAAATGAAGACTAATCAAACGAGTTAGCTTCAAAATCCACGCGATACACATGATTTAGTTTCAAATGCTAGCGATATAAGTGATGTAGATTCAACTGCAGGCGAAACGAACGAGTTAGCTTCAAATCCATGCGATACACAAGATTTAGCTTCAAATCAATGCGATGTAGTAGGTTCAGCTTCAAATCCATGCGATATAAGTGATATAGCTTCAAATGCAGGAGGAACAAACGAGGTAGCTTCAAATCAATGCGAAGTAGAAGGATTAGCTTCAAATCCATGCAAAACTAATGGTTTAGCTACAAATACTTGTGATATACATTATTTAGCTACAACTGCATGCGAAACGAACGAGTTAGCTTCAAATCCATGAGATACACATGATTTAGCTGCAAATCAATGTGATGTAGAAGGTTTAGCTTCAAATCCATGCGATACACATGATTAAGCTTCAAATCAATGCGATGTAGAAGGTTTAGCTTCAAATCCATACGAAACACATGATTTAGCTTCAAATCATTTCGAAGGGCAAGGCTTAGATTCAAATCCATGCGAAACAAATGATTTAGCTTCAAATGAATGCGAAGTAGTAGGCTTAGCTTCAAACCCATGCCAATCAAATGGTTTAGCTTCAAATACTTGTGATATATATGTTATTAAGTTTTAACTGCATGCGCAACGAACGAGTTAGACTCAAATCCATGCGAAACACATGATTTAGCTTCAAATCAATGCGATGAAGAAGGTTTAGCTTCAAATCAATGCAAAACAAATTATATAGCTTCAAACACTTGTGGTGTAAGTGATATAGCTTCAAATGAAGACTAATCGAACGAGTTAGCTTCAAAATCCACGCGATACACATGATTTAGTTTCAAATGCTAGCGATATAAGTGATGTAGATTCAACTGCAGGCGAAACGAACGAGTTAGCTTCAAATCCATGCGAAACACACGATTTAGCTTCAAATCAATGCGATGTAGAAGGTTTAGCTTCAAATCCAAACGAAACACATGATTTAGCTTCAAATACTTGCGATTTAAGTGATCTAGCTTCAAATACAGGCGAAACGAACGAGTTAGCTTCAAATCCATGCGAAACAAATGATTCAGCTGCAAATCAATGCGATGCAGAAGCTTTAGCTTGAAATCCATGCCAAACACATGATTTGGCTTCAAATCCATGGGATGTAGAAGGTTTAGCTTCAAATCCATGCGAAACACATTATTTAGCTGCAAATCAGTGCGAAGTAGAAGGCTCAGGTTCAAATCCATGCGATTCAAATGGTTCATCTTCAAATACTTGTGAAAGACATGATTTAGCTTTAACTGCATGCGACACAAACGAGTTAGCTTCAAATCAATGCTATGTAGAAAGTTTAGCTTCAAATCCATGCGAAACAAATGGTTTAGCTACAAATACTTGTGATATACATTATTTAGCTACCACTGCATGCGAAACAAACGAGTTAGCTTCAAATCCATACGAAACACACGATTTAGCTTCAAATCAATGCGATGTAGAAGGTTTAGCTTCAAATCGATGCGAAACACATGATTCAGCTGCAAATCAATGCGATGTAGAAGGTTTAGCTTCAAATCATGCGAAACACATGATTTAGCTTGAAATACTTGCGATATAAGTGATCTAGCTTCAAATACAGGCCAATCGAACGAGTTAGCTTCAAATCCATGCGAAACACAAGATTCAGCTGGAAATCAATGCGATGTAGAAGGTTCAGCTTCAAATCCATGCGAAACACATGATTCAGCTGCAAATCAATGCGATGTAGAAGGCTTAGCTTCAAATCCATGCGAATCAAATGGTTTAGCTTCAAATACTTGTGATATACGTTATTTAGATCGAACTGCATGCGCAACGAACGAGTTAGCTTCTAATCCATGCGAAACACATGATTTAGCTACAAATCAATGCGATGAAGAAGGTTTAGCTTCAAATCAATAGAATGTAGAAGGTTTAGCTTCAAATCAATGCGATGTAGTGGGTTCAGCTTCAAATCTATGCGGCACATATGATTTAGCTTCAAATACTTGCGATATAAGTGATATAGTTTCAACTGGAGGCGAAACGAACGAGTTAGCTTCAAATCCATGCAAAACAAATGATTTAGCTTCAAATCAATGAGAAGTAGAAGGCGTAGCTTCAAATCCATGCGAAACAAATGGTTTAGCTACAAATGCTTCTGATATACATTATTTAGCTACAACTGCATGCGAATCTAACGAGTTAGCTTCAAATCCATGCGAAACTCACGATTTATCTTCAAATCAATGCGATGTAGAAGGTTTAGCTTAAAATCCATGCGAAACACATTATTTAGCTGAAAATCAGTGCGATGTAGTAGGTTCAGCTTCAAATCCATGCGGCACATATGATTTAGCTTCAAATACTTGCGATATAAGTGATATAGTTTCAAATGGAGGAGAAACGAACGAGTTAGCTTCAAATCCATGCGAAACACATGATTAAGCTTCAAATCAATGCGATGTAGAAGGTTTAGCTTCAATTCCATGCGACACAAATGATTTAGCGTCAGATACTTGCGATACAAGTGATATAGCTTCAAATGCTGGGGAAACAAACGAGTTAGCTTCAAATCCATGCAAAACACATGATTAAGCTTCAAATCAATGTGATGTAGAAGGTTTAGCTTCACATCCATGCGACACAAATGATTTAGCATCAGATACATGCGATATAAGTGATATAGCTTCAAATGAATGCGAAACAAACGAGTTAGCTTCAAATCCAAGCGAAACACATGATTTAGCTTCAAATCAATGCGATGCAGAAGGTATAGCTCCCTCTTCAATGCGAAACAAATGATTTAGCTTCAAACACTTGGGATATATTTGATATAGCTTCAAATGCAGACGAATCAAATGAGTTAGCTTCAAAATCCATGCGATACACATGTTGTAGCTTCAAATCAATGCGAAGTAGAAGGATTAGCTTCAAATCCATGGGAAACAAACGATTGAGCTTCAAACACTTCGGATATTGGTGATATAGTTTCATCTGCATGCGAAACAAACGAGTTAGCTTCAAATCCATGCGATACACATGATTTAGCTTCAAATCAATGCGAAGTAGAAGGCGTAGCTTCTAATCCATGCGAAACAAATGGTTTAGCTACAAATACTTGTGATATACATTATTAAGCTACAACTGCATGCGAAACAAACGAGTTAGCATCAAATCCATGCGAAACACATGATTAAGCTTCAAATCAATGCGATGTAGATGGTTTGCTTCAATCCATGCGATACACAAGATTTAGCTTCAAATCAATGCGATGTAGTAGGTTCAGCTTCAAATCTATGCAATATAAGTGATATAGCTTCTAAAGCAGGAGGAACAAACGAGGTAGCTTCAATTCCAAGCGAAACAAATGATTTAGCTTCAAATCAATGCGATGTAGCAGGTTCAGCTTCAAATCCATGCGGCACATATGATTTAGCTTCAAATACTTGCGATATAAGTGATATAGTTTCAAATGGATGCGAAACGAACGAGTTAGATTCAAATCCATGCTATATACATGATTTAGTTTCAAATCAATGCGAAGTAGAAGGCGTAGCTTCAAATCCATGCGAAACACACGATTTATCTTCAAATCAATGCGATGTAGTAGGTTCAGCTTCAAATCCATGCGATATAAGTGATATAGCTTCAAATGCAGGAGGAACAAACGAGGTAGCTTCAATTCCATGCGAAACAAATGATTTAGCTTCAAATGAATGCGAAGTAGAAGGCTTAGCTTCAAACCCATGCGAATCAAATGGTTTAGCTTCAAATACTTGTGTTATATGTTATTTAGATTTAACTGCATGCGCAACGAACGAGTTAGACTCAAATCCATGCGAAACACATGATTTAGCTTCAAATCAATGCGATGAAGAAGGTTTAGCTTCAAATCCATGCAAAACAAATGATATAGCTTCAAACACTTGTGATGTAAGTGATATAGCTTCAAATGAAGACTAATCAAACGAGTTAGCTTCAAAATCCACGCGATATACATGATTTAGTTTCAAATGCTAGCGATATAAGTGATGTAGATTCAACTGCAGGCGAAACGAACGAGTTAGCTTCAAATCCATGCGATACACAAGATTTAGCTTCAAATCAATGCGATGTAGTAGGTTCAGCTTCAAATCCATGCGATATAAGTGATATAGCTTCAAATGCAGGAGGAACAAACGAGGTAGCTTCAAATCAATGCGAAGTAGAAGGATTAGCTTCAAATCCATGCAAAACTAATGGTTTAGCTACAAATACTTGTGATATACATTATTTAGCTACAACTGCATGCGAAACGAACGAGTTAGCTTCAAATCCATGAGATACACATGATTTAGCTGCAAATCAATGTGATGTAGAAGGTTTAGCTTCAAATCCATGCGATACACATGATTAAGCTTCAAATCAATGCGATGTAGAAGGTTTAGCTTCAAATCCATACGAAACACATGATTTAGCTTCAAATCATTTCGAAGGGCAAGGCTTAGATTCAAATCCATGCGAAACAAATGATTTAGCTTCAAATGAATGCGAAGTAGTAGGCTTAGCTTCAAACCCATGCCAATCAAATGGTTTAGCTTCAAATACTTGTGATATATATGTTATTAAGTTTTAACTGCATGCGCAACGAACGAGTTAGACTCAAATCCATGCGAAACACATGATTTAGCTTCAAATCAATGCGATGAAGAAGGTTTAGCTTCAAATCAATGCAAAACAAATTATATAGCTTCAAACACTTGTGGTGTAAGTGATATAGCTTCAAATGAAGACTAATCGAACGAGTTAGCTTCAAAATCCACGCGATACACATGATTTAGTTTCAAATGCTAGCGATATAAGTGATGTAGATTCAACTGCAGGCGAAACGAACGAGTTAGCTTCAAATCCATGCGAAACACACGATTTAGCTTCAAATCAATGCGATGTAGAAGGTTTAGCTTCAAATCCAAACGAAACACATGATTTAGCTTCAAATACTTGCGATTTAAGTGATCTAGCTTCAAATACAGGCGAAACGAACGAGTTAGCTTCAAATCCATGCGAAACAAATGATTCAGCTGCAAATCAATGCGATGCAGAAGCTTTAGCTTGAAATCCATGCCAAACACATGATTTGGCTTCAAATCCATGGGATGTAGAAGGTTTAGCTTCAAATCCATGCGAAACACATTATTTAGCTGCAAATCAGTGCGAAGTAGAAGGCTCAGGTTCAATCCATGCGATTCAAATGGTTCATCTTCAAATACTTGTGAAAGACATGATTTAGCTTTAACTGCATGCGACACAAACGAGTTAGCTTCAAATCAATGCTATGTAGAAAGTTTAGCTTCAAATCCATGCGAAACAAATGGTTTAGCTACAAATACTTGTGATATACATTATTTAGCTACCACTGCATGCGAAACAAACGAGTTAGCTTCAAATCCATACGAAACACACGATTTAGCTTCAAATCAATGCGATGTAGAAGGTTTAGCTTCAAATCGATGCGAAACACATGATTCAGCTGCAAATCAATGCGATGTAGAAGGTTTAGCTTCAAATCATGCGAAACACATGATTTAGCTTGAAATACTTGCGATATAAGTGATCTAGCTTCAAATACAGGCCAATCGAACGAGTTAGCTTCAAATCCATGCGAAACACAAGATTCAGCTGGAAATCAATGCGATGTAGAAGGTTCAGCTTCAAATCCATGCGAAACACATGATTCAGCTGCAAATCAATGCGATGTAGAAGGCTTAGCTTCAAATCCATGCGAATCAAATGGTTTAGCTTCAAATACTTGTGATATACGTTATTTAGATCGAACTGCATGCGCAACGAACGAGTTAGCTTCTAATCCATGCGAAACACATGATTTAGCTACAAATCAATGCGATGAAGAAGGTTTAGCTTCAAATCAATAGAATGTAGAAGGTTTAGCTTCAAATCAATGCGATGTAGTGGGTTCAGCTTCAAATCTATGCGGCACATATGATTTAGCTTCAAATACTTGCGATATAAGTGATATAGTTTCAACTGGAGGCGAAACGAACGAGTTAGCTTCAAATCCATGCAAAACACATGATTTTTGCTGCCAATCAATGCGATGTAGAAGGTTTAGCTTCAAATCCATGCGATACACTACATTTAGCTTCAAATCAATGCGATGTAGAAGGTTCTGCTTCAAATCCATACGACACATATGATTTAGCTTCAAATACTTGCGATATAAGTGATATAGCTTCAAAAGCTGGAGGAACAAGCGAGGTAGCTTCAATTCCATGCGAGACACATGATTTAGCTTCAAATCAATGCGATGTAGTAGGTTCAGCTTCAAATCCATACGACACATATGATTTAGCTTCAAATACTTGCGATATAAGTGATATAGCTTCAAAAGCAGGAGAAACAAACGAGGTAGCTTCAATTCCATGCGAAACAAATGGTTTAGTTACAAATACTTGTGATATACAATATTCAGCTACAACTGCATGCGAAACAAACGAGTTAGCTTCAAATCCATGCGAAACACACGATTTAGCTTCAAATTAATGCGATGTAGAAGGTTTAGCTTCAAATCCAAACGAAACACATGATTTAGCTTCAAATACTTGCGATATAAGTGATCTAGCTTCAAATACAGGCGAAACGAACGAGTTAGCTTCAAATCCATGCGAAACAAATGATTCAGCTGCAAATCAATGCGATGCAGAAGGTTTAGCTTGAAATCCATGCCAAACACATGATTTAGCTTCAAATCCATGGGATGTAGAAGGTTTAGCTTCAAATCCATGCGAAACACATGATTTAGATTCAAATCAATGCGATGTAGAAGGTTTACCTTCAAATCCATGCGATACACATGATTTAGCTTCAATCAATGCGATGTAGTAGGTTCAGCTTCAAATCCATTCGACACATATGATCTAGCTTCAAATACTTGCGATATAAGTGATATAGCTTCAAAAGCAGGAGGAACAAACGAGGTAGCTTCAATTCCATGCGAAACAAATGATTTAGCTTCAAATCAATGCGAAGTAGAAGGATTAGCTTCAAATCCATGCAAAACTAATGGTTTAGCTACAAATACTTGTGATATACATTATTTAGCTACAACTGCGTGCGAAACGAACGAGTTAGCTTCAAATCCATGCGAAACACATGATTTAGCTGCAATTCAATGTGATGTAGAAGGTTTAGCTTCAAATCCATACGAAACACATGATTTAGCTTCAAATAAATTCGAAGGACAAGGCTTATACTCAAATCCATGCGAAACAAATGATTTAGCTTCAAATGAATGCGAAGTAGAAGGCTTAGCTTCAAATCTATGCGAAACACATGATTAAGCTTCAAATCAATGCGATGTAGATGGTTTTCTTCAAATCCATGCGATACACAAGATTTAGCTTCAAATCAATGCGATGTAGTAGGTTCAGCTTCAAATCCATGCGAATCAAATGATTTAGCTTCAAATTAATGCGAAGTAGAAGGCGTAGCTTCAAATCCATGCTAAACAAATGATTTAGCTTCAAATGAATGCGAAGTAGAATGCTTAGCTTCAAATCCATGCAAAACAAATGGTTTAGCTACAAATACTTGTTATATACATTATTTAGCTACAACTGCATGCGAAACGAACGAGTTAGCTTCAAATCCATGCGATACACATGATTAAGCTTCAAATCAATGCGATGTAGAAGGTTTAGCTTCAAATCCATACGAAACACATGATTTAGCTTCAAATCATTTCGAAGGACAAGGCTTAGATTCAAATCCATGCGAAACAAATGATTTAGCTTCAAATGAATGCGAAGTAGAAGGCTTAGCTTCAAACCCATGCCAATCAAATGGTTTAGCTTCAAGTACTTGTGATATGTGTTATTTAGTTTTAACTGCATGCGCAACGAACGAGTTAGACTCAAATCCATGCGAAACACATGATTTAGCTTCAAATCAATGCGATGAAGAAGCTTTAGCTTCAAATCAATGCAAAACAAATGATATAGCTTCAAACACTTGTGGTGTAAGTGATATAGCTTCAAATGAAGACTAATCAGACGAGTTAGCTTCAAAATCCACGCGATACACATGATTTAGTTTCAAATGCTAGCGATATAAGTGATGTAGATTCAACTGCAGGCGAAACGAACGAGTTAGCTTCAAATCCATGCGATACACAAGATTTAGCTTCAAATCAATGCGATGTAGTAGGTTCAGCTTCAAATCCATGCGATATAAGTGATATAGCTTCAAATGCAGGAGGAACAAACGAGGTAGCTTCAATTCCATGCGAAACAAATGATTTAGCTTCAAATCAATGCGAAGTAGAAGGCGTAGCTTCTAATCCATGCGAAACAAATGGTTTAGTTACAAATACTTGTGATATACAATATTCAGCTACAACTCCATGCGAAACAAACGAGTTAGCTTCAAATCCATGCGAAACACACGATTTAGCTTCAAATCAATGCGATGTAGAAGGTTTAGCTTCAAATCCAAACGAAACACATGATTTAGCTTCAAATACTTGCGATTTAAGTGATCTAGCTTCAAATACAGGCGATTCGAACGAGTTAGCTTCAAATCCATGCGAAACAAATGATTCAGCTGCAAATCAATGCGATGCAGAAGGTTTAGCTTGAAATCCATGCCAAACACATGATTTGGCTTCAAATCCATGGGATGTAGAAGGTTTAGCTTCAAATCCATGCGAAACACATTATTTAGCTGCAAATCAGTGCGAAGTAGAAGGCTCAGGTTCAAATCCATGCGATTCAAATGGTTCATCTTCAAATACTTGTGAAAGACATGATTTAGCTTTAACTGCATGCGACACAAACGAGTTAGCTTCAAATCAATGCTATGTAGAAAGTTTAGCTTCAAATCCATGCGAAACAAATGGTTTAGCTACAAATACTTGTGATATACATTATTTAGCTACCACTGCATGCGAACAAACGAGTTAGCTTCAAATCCATACGAAACACACGATTTAGCTTCAAATCAATGCGATGTAGAAGGTTTAGCTTCAAATCGATGCGAAACACATGATTCAGCTGCAAATCAATGCGATGTAGAAGGTTTAGCTTCAAATCATGCGAAACACATGATTTAGCTTGAAATACTTGCGATATAAGTGATCTAGCTTCAAATACAGGCCAATCGAACGAGTTAGCTTCAAATCCATGCGAAACACAAGATTCAGCTGGAAATCAATGCGATGTAGAAGGTTCAGCTTCAAATCCATGCGAAACACATGATTCAGCTGCAAATCAATGCGATGTAGAAGGCTTAGCTTCAAATCCATGCGAATCAAATGGTTTAGCTTCAAATACTTGTGATATACGTTATTTAGATCGAACTGCATGCGCAACGAACGAGTTAGCTTCTAATCCATGCGAAACACATGATTTAGCTACAAATCAATGCGATGAAGAAGGTTTAGCTTCAAATCAATAGAATGTAGAAGGTTTAGCTTCAAATCAATGCGATGTAGTGGGTTCAGCTTCAAATCTATGCGGCACATATGATTTAGCTTCAAATACTTGCGATATAAGTGATATAGTTTCAACTGGAGGCGAAACGAACGAGTTAGCTTCAAATCCATGCAAAACACATGATTTTTGCTGCCAATCAATGCGATGTAGAAGGTTTAGCTTCAAATCCATGCGATACACTACATTTAGCTTCAAATCAATGCGATGTAGAAGGTTCTGCTTCAAATCCATACGATACATATGATTTAGCTTCAAATACTTGCGATATAAGTGATATAGCTTCAAAAGCTGGAGGAACAAGCGAGGTAGCTTCAATTCCATGCGAGACACATGATTTAGCTTCAAATCAATGCGATGTAGTAGGTTCAGCTTCAAATCCATACGACACATATGATTTAGCTTCAAATACTTGCGATACAAGTGATATAGCTTCAAAAGCAGGAGAAACAAACGAGGTAGCTTCAATTCCATGCGAAACAAATGATTTAGCTTCAAATCAATGAGAAGTAGAAGGCGTAGCTTCAATCCATGCGAAACAAATGGTTTAGCTACAAATGCTTCTGATATACATTATTTAGCTACAACTGCATGCGAAACTAACGAGTTAGCTTCAAATCCATGCGAAACTCACGATTTATCTTCAAATCAATGCGATGTAGAAGGTTTAGCTTCAATTCCATGCGACACAAATGATTTAGCGTCAGATACTTGCGATACAAGTGATATAGCTTCAAATGCTGGGGAAACAAACGAGTTAGCTTCAAATCCATGCAAAACACATGATTAAGCTTCAAATCAATGTGATGTAGAAGGTTTAGCTTCACATCCATGCGACACAAATGATTTAGCATCAGATACATGCGATATAAGTGATATAGCTTCAAATGAATGCGAAACAAACGAGTTAGCTTCAAATCCAAGCGAAACACATGATTTAGCTTCAAATCAATGCGATGCAGAAGGTATAGCTCCCTCTTCAATGCGAAACAAATGATTTAGCTTCAAACACTTGGGATATATTTGATATAGCTTCAAATGCAGACGAATCAAATGAGTTAGCTTCAAAATCCATGCGATACACATGTTATAGCTTCAAATCAATGCGAAGTAGAAGGATTAGCTTCAAATCCATGGGAAACAAACGATTGAGCTTCAAACACTTCGGATATTGGTGATATAGTTTCATCTGCATGCGAAACAAACGAGTTAGTTTCAAATCCATGCGATACACATGATTTAGCTTCAAATCAATGCGAAGTAGAAGGCGTAGCTTCTAATCCATGCGAAACAAATGGTTTAGCTACAAATACTTGTGATATACATTATTAAGCTACAACTGCATGCGAAACAAACGAGTTAGCATCAAATCCATGCGAAACACATGATTAAGCTTCAAATCAATGCGATGTAGATGGTTTGCTTCAAATCCATGCGATACACAAGATTTAGCTTCAAATCAATGGGATGTAGTAGGTCAGCTTCAAATCTATGCAATATAAGTGATATAGCTTCTAAAGCAGGAGGAACAAACGAGGTAGCTTCAATTCCACGCGAAACAAATGATTTAGCTTCAAACCAATGCGATGTAGCAGGTTCAGCTTCAAATCCATGCGGCACATATGATTTAGCTTCAAATACTTGCGATATAAGTGATATAGTTTCAAATGGATGCGAAACGAACGAGTTAGATTCAAATCCATGCGAAACAAATGATTTAGCTTCAAATGAATGCGAAGTAGAAGGCTTAGCTTCAAATCCATGCAAAACAAATGGTTTAGCTACAAATGCTTGTGATATACATTATTTAGCTACAAGTGCATGCGAAACAAACGAGTTAGCTTCAAATCCATGCTATATACATGATTTAGTTTCAAATCAATGCGAAGTAGAAGGCGTAGCTTCAAATCCATGCGAAACACACGATTTATCTTCAAATCAATGCGATGTAGAAGGTTGTGCTACAAATCTATGCAATATAAGTGATATAGCTTCTAAAGCAGGAGGAACAAACGAGGTAGCTTCAATTCCACGCGAAACAAATGATTTAGCTTCAAATCAATGCGATGTAGCAGGTTCAGCTTCAAATCCATGCGGCACATATGATTTAGCTTCAAATACTTGCGATATAAGTGATATAGTCTCAAATGGATGCGAAACGAACGAGTTAGATTCAAATCCATGCAAAACAAATGGTTTAGCTACAAATGCTTGTGATATACATTATTTAGCTACAAGTGCATGCGAAACAAACGAGTTAGCTTCAAATCCATGCTATATACATGATAAAGCCTCAAATCAATGCGATGTAGATGGTTTGCTTCAAATCCATGCGATACACAAGATTTAGCTTCAAATCAATGCGATGTAGTAGGTTCAGCATCAAATCCATGCGATATAAGTGATATAGCTTCAAAACTAGGAGGAACAAACGAGGTAGCTTCAATTCCATGCGAAACAAGTGATTTAGCTTCAAATCAATGCGAAGTAGAAGGCGTAGCTTCAAATCCATACGAAACACATGATTTAGCTTCAAATCAATTCAAAGGACAAGGCTTAGATTCAAATACATGCGAAGCAAATGATTTAGCTTCAAATGAATGCGAAGTAGAAGGCTTAGCTTCAAATCCATGCAAAACAAATGGTTTAGTTACAAATACTTGTGATATACATTATTTAGCTACAACTGCATGCAAAACAAACGAGTTAGCTTCAAATCCATGCGATACACATGATTTAGCTTCAAATAAATGCGAAGTAGAAGGCTTAGCTTCAAATCGATGCGAAACAAATGATTTAGGTTCTGATACTTGCGATATAAGTGATATAGCATCATATGCAGGAGAAACTAACGAGTTAGTACCAAATCCATGCGGAACAAATGATTTACCTTCAAATACTTGCGGTATAAGTGATATAGCTTCAAATGCAGGCGAAACAAACGAGTTACCTTAAAAACCAAGAGAAACACATTATTTAGCTTCAAATCAATGCGATGTAGAAGGTTTATCTTCAAATCCATGTGAAACTATTGATTTAGCTTTAAATGCTTGAGGTATAAATGAAACAGCTTCAAATGCTGGCGAAACAAACGAGTTAGCTTCAAATCCATGCGAAACTCATGATTAAGCTTTAAATCTATGTGAAGTAGAAGGCTTAACTTCAAATCCAAGCGAAAAAAATGATTTAGGTTCAAATCAATTCGAATTATAAAGCTTAGATTCAAATCCATGCGAAACGAAAGATTTAGCTTCAAATAGTTGCGAATATATGTAAAATAGCTTCAAATGCAGGCGAAAGAAACGAGTTAGGCTCAAATCCATGCGAAATGCATGATTTAGCTTCAAATCAATTCGAAGTAGAAGGCGTAGCTTCCAATCCAAACGAAACACATGATTTAGCTTCAAATCAATGCGAAGTAGAAGGCTTGGCTTCAAATCAGTTCGAAACAAATTGCTTAGCTTCAAATACTTGTGATATACGTGATTTAGCTTGAACTGCATTCGTAATAAACGAGTTAGATTCAAATCCAAGCAAAACACATGATTTAGCTTCAAATCAATGCGAAGTAGAACGCATAGCTTCTAATCCATGCGAAACAAATGCTTTAGTTTCAAATACTTGTGACATACATGATTTAGCTTCATCTGCATGATATATATGATTCAGCTTCAAATGCAGACGAAACAAACGAGTTAGCTTCAAATCCATGCGAAACACATGACTTAGCTTCAAATCAAGGATAAGTAGAAAGCTTAGCTTCAAACATATGAGAAACAAATGATTTACCTTTCGATGATTGCGATATAAGTGATATAGCTTCAAATCCAGGCGAAACAATCGAGTTAGATTCAAATCAATGCGAAGTAGAAGGCTTATCTTCAAATCCATGCTAATCAAATGGTTTAGCTTCAAATACTTTAATATACATGATTTATCTTTAACTGCATGAGAAACCATTGTGTAAGCTTCAATATTCATGCGAAATACATGATTCAGCTTCAAATCAATACGAAGTTGAAGGCTTAGCTTCAAATGCATGCGAAACAATTGTTTTAGCTTCAAATACCTGTGATATACATGATGCAGCTTCTACTGCACGTGAAACAGTCGTGTTAGCTTCAAATGCAAGCCAAATACATGATTTAGATTCAAATTCATGCGAAATAGAAGGCTTAGCTTCATATCCAAGCGAACAAATGAATTAGCTTCAAATACTTGCGAATATTAGTGATAACGCTTCTAATGCAGGCGAAACAGTCGAGTTAGCTTCGAATCAATGCGAAGTAGAAGGCTTATCCTCAAATCCATGCGAAACAAATGCTTTAGCGTCAAGTACTTGTTTTATACATGGTGTAGCTTCAAATGCAGACGAAACAAACGAATTAGCTTCAAATCAATGCGAAGTAGAAGGCTTATCTTCAAATCCATGCGAAACAAATGGTTTAGCTTCAAATACTTGGTTTATACATGGTTTAGCTTCAAATGCACGCGAAACAATCGAGTTAGCTTCAAATCAATGCAAAGTAGAAGGCTTGGCTTCAAATCAGTTCGAAACAAATTGCTTAGCTTCAAATACTTGTGATATACGTGATTTGGCTTGAACTGCATTCGTGATAACCGAGTTAGCTTCAAATCCAAGCAAAACACATGATTTAGCTTCAAATCAGAGCGAAGTAGAAGGCTTAACTTCAAATACATGCGAAACAGATGATTTAGGTTCAGATACATGCGATATAAGTGATATAGCTTAAAATGCAGGAGAAACAAACGAGTTACCTCCAAATCCATGCGAAGCAAATGTGTTAGTTTCAAATCCAAGCGAAACACATGATTTTGCTTCAAATCAATGCGATGCAGAAGGTTTAGCTTCAAATCCGTGCGAAACAAATGATGTAGCTTCTAATACTTGCGATATAATTGATGTAGCTTCAAAAGCAAGAGGAACAAACGAGGTTGCTTCAATTCCATGCGAAACAAATGACTTAGCTTCAAATCAATGCTAAGTAGAAGGCTTAGCTGCCAATCCATGCGAAACAAATGGTTTGGCTACAAATACTTGTGATATACATTATTTAGCTACAACTGCATGCGAAACAAATGGGTTAGCTTCAAATCCATGCGATACACATGATTTAGCTTCAAATCAATGCGATGTAGAAGGTTTAGCTTCAAATCCAAGCGAAACACATGAATTAGCTTCAAATACTTGCGATACAAGTGATCTAGCTTCAAATACATGCGAAAAGAACGAGTTAGCTTCAAATCCAATGCGAAACACATGATTCAGCTAACAAATCAATGCGATGTAGAAGATTTAGCTTCAAATCCATGCAAAACACATGATTTAGCTTCAAATCCATGGGATGTAGAAGGTTCAGTTTCAAATCCATGCTAAACAAATTATTTAGCTTCAAACACTTGGGATATAGATGATATAGCTTCCAATGCAGGCGAAACAAATGAGTTAGCTTCAAATCCAAGCGAAACACATGATTTTGCTTCAAATGAATGCGATGCATAAGGTTTAGCTTCAAATCCGTGCGAAACAAATGATGTAGCTTCTAATACTTGCGAAATAAGTGATATAGCTTCAAATGCAGGCGAAACACATGATTTAACTTCAAATCAATGCGAAGTAGGAGGCTCAGCTTCAATCCATGCGACACAAATGATTTAGCTTCAAATACTTGCGAATATATATGATATAGCTTCAAATGCAGGCGAAACCATCGAATTAGCTACAAGTCCATGCGAACACATGATTTAGCTTCAAATCAATGCGAAGTAGCAGGCATAGCTTCAAATCCAAGCGAAACAAATGGTTTAGCTACAAATACTTGTGATATACATTATGTAGCTACAACTGCATGCGAAGCAAACGAGTTAGCTTCAAATCCATGCGAAACACATGATTTAGCTTCAAATGAATGCGAAGTAGAAGGCTTAGCTTCAAATACATGCAAAATAAATGGTTTAGCTACAAATACTTGTGATATACATTATTAAGCTACAACTGCATGCGAAACGAACGAGTTAGCTTCAAATCCATGCGAAACACACGATTTATCTTCAAATCAATGCGATGTAGAAGGTTTAGCTTCAAATCAATAAAAGGTAGAAGGTTTAGCTTCAAATCAATAGAATATAGTAGGTTTAGCTTCAAATCAATGCGATGTAGAAGGTTTAGCTTCAAATCAATGCGATGTAGAAGGTTTAGCTTCAAATCCATACCAAACACATGATTTATCTTCAAATCAATTCGGAAGGACAAGGCTTAGATTCAAATCCATGCGAAACAAATGATTTAGCTTCAAATGAATGCGAAGTAGAAGGCTTAGCTTCAAACCCATGCCAATCAAATGGTTTAGCTTCAAGTACTTGTGATATGTGTTATTTAGTTTTAACTGCATGCGCAACGAACGAGTTAGACTCAAATCCATGCGAAACACATGATTTAGCTTCAAATCAATGCGATGAAGAAGCTTTAGCTTCAAATCAATGCAAAACAAATGATATAGCTTCAAACACTTGTGGTGTAAGTGATATAGCTTCAAATGAAGACTAATCAGACGAGTTAGCTTCAAAATCCACGCGATACACATGATTTAGTTTCAAATGCTAGCGATATAAGTGATGTAGATTCAACTGCAGGCGAAACGAACGAGTTAGCTTCAAATCCATGCGATACACAAGATTTAGCTTCAAATCAATGCGATGTAGTAGGTTCAGCTTCAAATCCATGCGATATAAGTGATATAGCTTCAAATGCAGGAGGAACAAACGAGGTAGCTTCAATTCCATGCGAAACAAATGATTTAGCTTCAAATCAATGCGAAGTAGAAGGCGTAGCTTCTAATCCATGCGAAACAAATGGTTTAGTTACAAATACTTGTGATATACAATATTCAGCTACAACTCCATGCGAAACAAACGAGTTAGCTTCAAATCCATGCGAAACACACGATTTAGCTTCAAATCAATGCGATGTAGAAGGTTTAGCTTCAAATCCAAACGAAACACATGATTTAGCTTCAAATACTTGCGATTTAAGTGATCTAGCTTCAAATACAGGCGATTCGAACGAGTTAGCTTCAAATCCATGCGAAACAAATGATTCAGCTGCAAATCAATGCGATGCAGAAGGTTTAGCTTGAAATCCATGCCAAACACATGATTTGGCTTCAAATCCATGGGATGTAGAAGGTTTAGCTTCAAATCCATGCGAAACACATTATTTAGCTGCAAATCAGTGCGAAGTAGAAGGCTCAGGTTCAAATCCATGCGATTCAAATGGTTCATCTTCAAATACTTGTGAAAGACATGATTTAGCTTTAACTGCATGCGACACAAACGAGTTAGCTTCAAATCAATGCTATGTAGAAAGTTTAGCTTCAAATCCATGCGAAACAAATGGTTTAGCTACAAATACTTGTGATATACATTATTTAGCTACCACTGCATGCGAAACAAACGAGTTAGCTTCAAATCCATACGAAACACACGATTTAGCTTCAAATCAATGCGATGTAGAAGGTTTAGCTTCAAATCGATGCGAAACACATGATTCAGCTGCAAATCAATGCGATGTAGAAGGTTTAGCTTCAAATCATGCGAAACACATGATTTAGCTTGAAATACTTGCGATATAAGTGATCTATCTTCAAATACAGGCCAATCGAACGAGTTAGCTTCAAATCCATGCGAAACACAAGATTCAGCTGGAAATCAATGCGATGTAGAAGGTTCAGCTTCAAATCCATGCGAAACACATGATTCAGCTGCAAATCAATGCGATGTAGAAGGCTTAGCTTCAAATCCATGCGAATCAAATGGTTTAGCTTCAAATACTTGTGATATACGTTATTTAGATCGAACTGCATGCGCAACGAACGAGTTAGCTTCTAATCCATGCGAAACACATGATTTAGCTACAAATCAATGCGATGAAGAAGGTTTAGCTTCAAATCAATAGAATGTAGAAGGTTTAGCTTCAAATCAATGCGATGTAGTGGGTTCAGCTTCAAATCTATGCGGCACATATGATTTAGCTTCAAATACTTGCGATATAAGTGATATAGTTTCAACTGGAGGCGAAACGAACGAGTTAGCTTCAAATCCATGCAAAACACATGATTTTTGCTGCCAATCAATGCGATGTAGAAGGTTTAGCTTCAAATCCATGCGATACACTACATTTAGCTTCAAATCAATGCGATGTAGAAGGTTCTGCTTCAAATCCATACGACACATATGATTTAGCTTCAAATACTTGCGATATAAGTGATATAGCTTCAAAAGCTGGAGGAACAAGCGAGGTAGCTTCAATTCCATGCGAGACACATGATTTAGCTTCAAATCAATGCGATGTAGTAGGTTCAGCTTCAAATCCATACGACACATATGATTTAGCTTCAAATACTTGCGATATAAGTGATATAGCTTCAAAAGCAGGAGAAACAAACGAGGTAGCTTCAATTCCATGCGAAACAAATGATTTAGCTTCAAATCAATGAGAAGTAGAAGGCGTAGCTTCAAATCCATGCGAAACAAATGGTTTAGCTACAAATGCTTCTGATATACATTATTTAGCTACAACTGCATGCGAAACTAACGAGTTAGCTTCAAATCCATGCGAAACTCACGATTTATCTTCAAATCAATGCGATGTAGAAGGTTTAGCTTAAAATCCATGCGAAACACATTATTTAGCTGAAAATCAGTGCGATGTAGTAGGTTCAGCTTCAAATCCATGCGGCACATATGATTTAGCTTCAAATACTTGCGATATAAGTGATATAGTTTCAAATGGAGGAGAAACGAACGAGTTAGCTTCAAATCCATGCGAAACACATGATTAAGCTTCAAATCAATGCGATGTAGAAGGTTTAGCTTCAATTCCATGCGACACAAATGATTTAGCGTCAGATACTTGCGATGCAAGTGATATAGCTTCAAATGCTGGGGAAACAAACGAGTTAGCTTCAAATCCATGCAAAACACATGATTAAGCTTCAAATCAATGTGATGTAGAAGGTTTAGCTTCACATCCATGCGACACAAATGATTTAGCATCAGATACATGCGATATAAGTGATATAGCTTCAAATGAATGCGAAACAAACGAGTTAGCTTCAAATCCAAGCGAAACACATGATTTAGCTTCAAATCAATGTGATGCAGAAGGTATAGCTCCCTCTTCAATGCGAAACAAATGATTTAGCTTCAAACACTTGGGATATATTTGATATAGCTTCAAATACAGACGAATCAAATGAGTTAGCTTCAAAATCCATGCGATACACATGTTATAGCTTCAAATCAATGCGAAGTAGAAGGATTAGCTTCAAATCCATGGGAAACAAACGATTGAGCTTCAAACACTTCGGATATTGGTGATATAGTTTCATCTGCATGCGAAACAAACGAGTTAGCTTCAAATCCATGCGATACACATGATTTAGCTTCAAATCAATGCGAAGTAGAAGGCGTAGCTTCTAATCCATGCGAAACAAATGGTTTAGCTACAGATACTTGTGATATACATTATTAAGCTACAACTGCATGCGAAACAAACGAGTTAGCATCAAATCCATGCGAAACACATGATTAAGCTTCAAATCAATGCGATGTAGATGGTTTGCTTCAAATCCATGCGATACACAAGATTTAGCTTCAAATCAATGGGATGTAGTAGGTTCAGCTTCAAATCTATGCAATATAAGTGATATAGCTTCTAAAGCAGGAGGAACAAACGAGGTAGCTTCAATTCCACGCGAAACAAATGATTTAGCTTCAAACCAATGCGATGTAGCAGGTTCAGCTTCAAATCCATGCGGCACATATGATTTAGCTTCAAATACTTGCGATATAAGTGATATAGTTTCAAATGGATGCGAAACGGACGAGTTAGATTCAAATCCATGCGAAACAAATGATTTAGCTTCAAATGAATGCGAAGTAGAAGGCTTAGCTTCAAATCCATGCAAAACAAATGGTTTAGCTACAAATGCTTGTGATATACATTATTTAGCTACAAGTGCATGCGAAACAAACGAGTTAGCTTCAAATCCATGCTATATACATGATTTAGTTTCAAATCAATGCGAAGTAGAAGGCGTAGCTTCAAATCCATGCGAAACACACGATTTATCTTCAAATCAATGCGATGTAGAAGGTTGTGCTACAAATCTATGCAATATAAGTGATATAGCTTCTAAAGCAGGAGGAACAAACGAGGTAGCTTCAATTCCACGCGAAACAAATGATTTAGCTTCAAATCAATGCGATGTAGCAGGTTCAGCTTCAAATCCATGCGGCACATATGATTTAGCTTCAAATACTTGCGATATAAGTGATATAGTTTCAAATGGATGCGAAACGAACGAGTTAGATTCAAATCCATGCGAAACAAATGATTTAGCTTCAAATGAATGCGAAGTAGAAGGCTTAGCTTCAAATCCATGCAAAACAAATGGTTTAGCTACAAATGCTTGTGATATACATTATTTAGCTACAAGTGCATGCGAAACAAACGAGTTAGCTTCAAATCCATGCTATATACATGATAAAGCCTCAAATAAATGCGATGTAGATGGTTTGCTTCAAATCCATGCGATACACAAGATTTAGCTTCAAATCAATGCGATGTAGTAGGTTCAGCATCAAATCCATGCGATATAAGTGATATAGCTTCAAAACTAGGAGGAACAAACGAGGTAGCTTCAATTCCATGCGAAACAAGTGATTTAGCTTCAAATCAATGCGAAGTAGAAGGCGTAGCTTCAAATCCATACGAAACACATGATTTAGCTTCAAATCAATTCAAAGGACAAGGCTTAGATTCAAATACATGCGAAGCAAATGATTTAGCTTCAAATGAATGCGAAGTAGAAGGCTTAGCTTCAAATCCATGCAAAACAAATGGTTTAGTTACAAATACTTGTGATATACATTATTTAGCTACAACTGCGTGCGAAACAAACGAGTTAGCTTCAAATCCAAGCAAAACACATGATTTAGCTTCAAATCCATCCGAAGTAGAAGGATTATCTTCCAATACATGAGAAACCAATGATTTAGTTTCAAATACATGTGATATACAAGATTTATCTTCAAATGCAGGCGAAGCAAAAGAGTTAGCTCCAAATCCATGCGAAACACATGATCTAGCTTCAAATTCATGCGAAGTAGAAGGCTTATCATCAAATCCATGCGAAACAAATGGTTAGCATCAAATACTTGTGACATATATGATTCAGCTTCAAATGCAGACGAAACAAACGAGTTGGCTTCAAATCCATGCGAAACAATGATTTAGCCTTAAATCAATGCGAAGTAGAAGGCTTAGCTTCAAATCCATGCGAATACACATGATTTTGTTTCAAATAAATGCGAAGTAGAAGGCTTAGCTTCAAATCGATGCGAAACAAATGATTTAGGTTCTGATACTTGCGGTATAAGTGATATAGCTTCAAATGCAGGCGAAACAAACGAGTTACCTTAAAAACCAAGAGAAACACATTATTTAGCTTCAAATCAATGCGATGTAGAACGTTTATCTTCAAATCCATGTGAAACTATTGATTTAGCTTTAAATGCTTGAGGTATAAATGAAACAGCTTCAAATGCTGGCGAAACAAACGAGTTAGCTTCAAATCCATGCGAAACTCATGATTAAGCTTTAAATCTATGTGAAGTAGAAGGCTTAACTTCAAATCCAAGCGAAAAAAATGATTTAGGTTCAAATCAATTCGAATTATAAAGCTTAGATTCAAATCCATGCGAAACGAAAGATTTAGCTTCAAATAATTGCGAATATATGTAAAATAGCTTCAAATGCAGGCGAAAGAAACGAGTTAGGCTCAAATCCATGCGAAATGCATGATTTAGCTTCAAATCAATTCGAAGTAGAAGGCGTAGCTTCCAATCCAAACGAAACACATGATTTAGCTTCAAATCAATGCGAAGTAGAAGGCTTGGCTTCAAATCAGTTCGAAACAAATTGCTTAGCTTCAAATACTTGTGATATACGTGATTTAGCTTGAACTGCATTCGTAATAAACGAGTTAGATTCAAATCCAAGCAAAACACATGATTTAGCTTCAAATCAATGCGAAGTAGAACGCATAGCTTCTAATCCATGCGAAACAAATGCTTTAGTTTCAAATACTTGTGACATACATGATTTAGCTTCATCTGCATGATATATATGATTCAGCTTCAAATGCAGACGAAACAAACGAGTTAGCTTCAAATCCATGCGAAACACATGACTTAGCTTCAAATCAAGGATAAGTAGAAAGCTTAGCTTCAAACATATGAGAAACAAATGATTTACCTTTCGATGATTGCGATATAAGTGATATAGCTTCAAATCCAGGCGAAACAATCGAGTTAGATTCAAATCAATGCGAAGTAGAAGGCTTATCTTCAAATCCATGCTAATCAAATGGTTTAGCTTCAAATACTTTAATATACATGATTTATCTTTAACTGCATGAGAAACCATTGTGTAAGCTTCAATATTCATGCGAAATACATGATTCAGCTTCAAATCAATACGAAGTTGAAGGCTTAGCTTCAAATGCATGCGAAACAATTGTTTTAGCTTCAAATACCTGTGATATACATGATGCAGCTTCTACTGCACGTGAAACAGTCGTGTTAGCTTCAAATGCAAGCCAAATACATGATTTAGATTCAAATTCATGCGAAATAGAAGGCTTAGCTTCATATCCAAGCGAACAAATGAATTAGCTTCAAATACTTGCGAATATTAGTGATAACGCTTCTAATGCAGGCGAAACAGTCGAGTTAGCTTCGAATCAATGCGAAGTAGAAGGCTTATCCTCAAATCCATGCGAAACAAATGCTTTAGCGTCAAGTACTTGTTTTATACATGGTGTAGCTTCAAATGCAGACGAAACAAACGAATTAGCTTCAAATCAATGCGAAGTAGAAGGCTTATCTTCAAATCCATGCGAAACAAATGGTTTAGCTTCAAATACTTGGTTTATACATGGTTTAGCTTCAAATGCACGCGAAACAATCGAGTTAGTTTCAAATCAATGCAAAGTAGAAGGCTTGGCTTCAAATCAGTTCGAAACAAATTGCTTAGCTTCAAATACTTGTGATATACGTGATTTGGCTTGAACTGCATTCGTGATAACCGAGTTAGCTTCAAATCCAAGCAAAACACATGATTTAGCTTCAAATCAGAGCGAAGTAGAAGGCTTAACTTCAAATACATGCGAAACAGATGATTTAGGTTCAGATACATGCGATATAAGTGATATAGCTTAAAATGCAGGAGAAACAAACGAGTTACCTCCAAATCCATGCGAAGCAAATGTGTTAGTTTCAAATCCAAGCGAAACACATGATTTTGCTTCAAATCAATGCGATGCAGAAGGTTTAGCTTCAAATCCGTGCGAAACAAATGATGTAGCTTCTAATACTTGCGATATAATTGATGTAGCTTCAAAAGCAAGAGGAACAAACGAGGTTGCTTCAATTCCATGCGAAACAAATGACTTAGCTTCAAATCAATGCTAAGTAGAAGGCTTAGCTGCCAATCCATGCGAAACAAATGGTTTGGCTACAAATACTTGTGATATACATTATTTAACTACAACTGCATGCGAAACAAATGGGTTAGCTTCAAATCCATGCGATACACATGATTTAGCTTCAAATCAATGCGATGTAGAAGGTTTAGCTTCAAATCCAAGCGAAACACATGAATTAGCTTCAAATACTTGCGATACAAGTGATCTAGCTTCAAATACATGCGAAAAGAACGAGTTAGCTTCAAATCCAATGCGAAACACATGATTCAGCTAACAAATCAATGCGATGTAGAAGATTTAGCTTCAAATCCATGCAAAACACATGATTTAGCTTCAAATCCATGGGATGTAGAAGGTTCAGTTTCAAATCCATGCGAAACAAATTATTTAGCTTCAAACACTTGGGATATAGATGATATAGCTTCCAATGCAGGCGAAACAAATGAGTTAGCTTCAAATCCAAGCGAAACACATGATTTTGCTTCAAATGAATGCGATGCATAAGGTTTAGCTTCAAATCCGTGCGAAACAAATGATGTAGCTTCTAATACTTGCGAAATAAGTGATATAGCTTCAAATGCAGGCGAAACACATGATTTAACTTCAAATCAATGCGAAGTAGCAGGCATAGCTTCAAATCCAAGCGAAACAAATGGTTTAGCTACAAATACTTGTGATATACATTATGTAGCTACAACTGCATGCGAAACAAACGAGTTAGCTTCAAATCCATGCGAAACACATGATTTAGCTTCAAATGAATGCGAAGTAGAAGGCTTAGCTTCAAATACATGCAAAATAAATGGTTTAGCTACAAATACTTGTGATATACATTATTAAGCTACCACTGCATGCGAAACGAACGAGTTAGCTTCAAATCCATGCGAAACACACGATTTATCTTCAAATCAATGCGATGTAGAAGGTTTAGCTTCAAATCAATAAAAGGTAGAAGGTTTAGCTTCAAATCAATAGAATATAGTAGGTTTAGCTTCAAATCAATGCGATGTAGAAGGTTTAGCTTCAAATCAATGCGATGTAGAAGGTTTAGCTTCAAATCCATACCAAACACATGATTTATCTTCAAATCAATTCGAAGGACAAGGCTTAGATTCAAATCCATGCGAAACAAATGATTTAGCTTCAAATGAATGCGAAGTAGAAGGCTTAGCTTCAAATCCATGCGATACAGATGATTAAGCTTCAAATCAATGCGATGTAGAAGGTTTAGCTTCAAATCCATACGAAACACATGATTTAGCTTCAAATCAATGCGATGAAGAAGGTTTAGCTTCAATTCCATGCGAAACAAATGATTTAGCTTCAAATCTATGCGAAGTAGAAGGCGTAGCTTCAAATCCATGCGAAACAAATGGTTTAGCAACAAATACCTGTGATATACATTATTTAGCTACAACTGCATGCGAAACTAACAAGTTAGCTTCAAATCCATGCGAAACACACGATTTATCTTCAAATCAATGCGATGTAGAAGGTTTAGCTTCAAATCCATGCGAAACAAATGATTTAGCTTCAAATGACTGCGAAGTAGAATGCTTAGCTTCAAATCCATGCAAAACAAATGGTTTAGCTACAAATACTTGTGATATACATTATTTAGCTACAACTGCATGTGAAACGAACGAGTTAGCTTCAAATCCATGAGACACACATGATTTAGCTGCAAATCAATGTGATGTAGAAGGTTTAGCTTCAAATCCATGCGATACAGATGATTAAGCTTCAAATCAATGCGATGTAGAAGGTTTAGCTTCAAATCCATACGAAACACATG
Source organism: Megalopta genalis (assembly GCF_051020955.1). Taxonomy (NCBI): domain Eukaryota; kingdom Metazoa; phylum Arthropoda; class Insecta; order Hymenoptera; family Halictidae; genus Megalopta; species Megalopta genalis. The sequence goes on from NW_027477196.1 coordinate 58,604, forward strand.
ATTTAGCTTCAAATCAATGCGATGAAGAAGGTTTAGCTTCAAATCCATGCAAAACAAATGATATAGCTTCAAACACTTGTGGTGTAAGTGATATAGCTTCAAATGACGACTAATCAAACGAGTTAGCTTCAAAATCCACGCGATACACATAATTTAGTTTCAAATACTAGCGATATAAGTGATATAGCTTCAAAAGCTGGAGGAACAAGCGAGGTAGCTTCAATTCCATGCGAAACAAATGATTTAGCTTCAAATCAATGCGAAGTAGAAGGCGTAGCTTCAAATCCATGCGAAACAAATGGTTTAGCTTCAAATACTTGTGATATACGTTATTTAGATTGAACTGCATGCGCAACGAACGAGTTAGCTTCAAATCCATGAGATACACATGATTTAGCTTCAAATCAATGCGATGTAGAAGGTTTAGCTTACAATCCATGCAAAACACGTGATTTAACTTCCAATTAATGCGAAGTAGAAAGCTTAGCTTCAAATCCATGCGAATCAAATGGTTTAGCTTCAAATACTTGTGATATACGTTATTTAGATTGAACTGCATGCGCAACGAACGAGTTAGCTTCAAATCCATGAGATACACATGATTTAGCTTCAAATCAATGCGATGTAGAAGGTTTAGCTTACAATCCATGCAAAACACGTGATTTAACTTCCAATTAATGCGAAGTAGAAAGCTTAGCTTCAAATCCATGCGAATCAAATGGTTTAGCTTCAAATACTTGTGATATACGTTATTTAGATTGAACTGCATGCGCAACGAACGAGTTAGCTTCAAATCCATGAGATACACATGATTTAGCTTCAAACCAATGCGATGTAGAAGGTTTAGCTTCAAATCCATGCGATACACAAGATTTAGCTTCAAATCAATGCGATGTAGTAGGTTCAGCTTCAAATCCATGCGATATAAGTGATATAGCTTCAAATGCAGGAGGAACAAACGAGGTAGCTTCAATTCCATGCGAAACAAATGATTTAGCTTCAAATCAATGCGATGTAGAAGGTTTAGCTTCAAATCAATAAGAGGTAGAAGGTTTAGCTTCAAATCAATAGAATGTAGAAGGTTTAGCTACAAATCAATGCGATGTAGAAGGTTTAGCTTCCAATCCATACGAAACACATGATTTAGCTTCAAATCTATTCGAAGGACAAGGCTTAGATTCAAATCCATGCGAAACAAATGATTTAGCTTCAAATAAATTCGAAGGACAAGGCTTAGATTCAAATCCATGCGAAACACATGATTTAGCTTCAAATCAATGCGAAGTAGAAGGCTTGGCTTCAAATCAGTTCGAAACAAATTGCTTAGCTTCAAATACTTGTGATATACGTGATTTAGCTTGAACTGCATTCGTAATAAACGAGTTAGATTCAAATCCAAGCAAAACACATGATTTAGCTTCAAATCAATGCGAAGTAGAACGCATAGCTTCTAATCCATGCGAAACAAATGCTTTAGTTTCAAATACTTGTGACATACATGATTTAGCTTCATCTGCATGATATATATGATTCAGCTTCAAATGCAGACGAAACAAACGAGTTAGCTTCAAATCCATGCGAAACACATGACTTAGCTTCAAATCAAGGATAAGTAGAAAGCTTAGCTTCAAACATATGAGAAACAAATGATTTACCTTTCGATGATTGCGATATAAGTGATATAGCTTCAAATCCAGGCGAAACAATCGAGTTAGATTCAAATCAATGCGAAGTAGAAGGCTTATCTTCAAATCCATGCTAATCAAATGGTTTAGCTTCAAATACTTTAATATACATGATTTATCTTTAACTGCATGAGAAACCATTGTGTAAGCTTCAATATTCATGCGAAATACATGATTCAGCTTCAAATCAATACGAAGTTGAAGGCTTAGCTTCAAATGCATGCGAAACAATTGTTTTAGCTTCAAATACCTGTGATATACATGATGCAGCTTCTACTGCACGTGAAACAGTCGTGTTAGCTTCAAATGCAAGCCAAATACATGATTTAGATTCAAATTCATGCGAAATAGAAGGCTTAGCTTCATATCCAAGCGAACAAATGAATTAGCTTCAAATACTTGCGAATATTAGTGATAACGCTTCTAATGCAGGCGAAACAGTCGAGTTAGCTTCGAATCAATGCGAAGTAGAAGGCTTATCCTCAAATCCATGCGAAACAAATGCTTTAGCGTCAAGTACTTGTTTTATACATGGTGTAGCTTCAAATGCAGACGAAACAAACGAATTAGCTTCAAATCAATGCGAAGTAGAAGGCTTATCTTCAAATCCATGCGAAACAAATGGTTTAGCTTCAAATACTTGGTTTATACATGGTTTAGCTTCAAATGCACGCGAAACAATCGAGTTAGTTTCAAATCAATGCAAAGTAGAAGGCTTGGCTTCAAATCAGTTCGAAACAAATTGCTTAGCTTCAAATACTTGTGATATACGTGATTTGGCTTGAACTGCATTCGTGATAACCGAGTTAGCTTCAAATCCAAGCAAAACACATGATTTAGCTTCAAATCAGAGCGAAGTAGAAGGCTTAACTTCAAATACATGCGAAACAGATGATTTAGGTTCAGATACATGCGATATAAGTGATATAGCTTAAAATGCAGGAGAAACAAACGAGTTACCTCCAAATCCATGCGAAGCAAATGTGTTAGTTTCAAATCCAAGCGAAACACATGATTTTGCTTCAAATCAATGCGATGCAGAAGGTTTAGCTTCAAATCCGTGCGAAACAAATGATGTAGCTTCTAATACTTGCGATATAATTGATGTAGCTTCAAAAGCAAGAGGAACAAACGAGGTTGCTTCAATTCCATGCGAAACAAATGACTTAGCTTCAAATCAATGCTAAGTAGAAGGCTTAGCTGCCAATCCATGCGAAACAAATGGTTTGGCTACAAATACTTGTGATATACATTATTTAACTACAACTGCATGCGAAACAAATGGGTTAGCTTCAAATCCATGCGATACACATGATTTAGCTTCAAATCAATGCGATGTAGAAGGTTTAGCTTCAAATCCAAGCGAAACACATGAATTAGCTTCAAATACTTGCGATACAAGTGATCTAGCTTCAAATACATGCGAAAAGAACGAGTTAGCTTCAAATCCAATGCGAAACACATGATTCAGCTAACAAATCAATGCGATGTAGAAGATTTAGCTTCAAATCCATGCAAAACACATGATTTAGCTTCAAATCCATGGGATGTAGAAGGTTCAGTTTCAAATCCATGCGAAACAAATTATTTAGCTTCAAACACTTGGGATATAGATGATATAGCTTCCAATGCAGGCGAAACAAATGAGTTAGCTTCAAATCCAAGCGAAACACATGATTTTGCTTCAAATGAATGCGATGCATAAGGTTTAGCTTCAAATCCGTGCGAAACAAATGATGTAGCTTCTAATACTTGCGAAATAAGTGATATAGCTTCAAATGCAGGCGAAACACATGATTTAACTTCAAATCAATGCGAAGTAGCAGGCATAGCTTCAAATCCAAGCGAAACAAATGGTTAAGCTACAAATACTTGTGATATACATTATGTAGCTACAACTGCATGCGAAACAAACGAGTTAGCTTCAAATCCATGCGAAACACATGATTTAGCTTCAAATGAATGCGAAGTAGAAGGCTTAGCTTCAAATACATGCAAAATAAATGGTTTAGCTACAAATACTTGTGATATACATTATTAAGCTACCACTGCATGCGAAACGAACGAGTTAGCTTCAAATCCATGCGAAACACACGATTTATCTTCAAATCAATGCGATGTAGAAGGTTTAGCTTCAAATCAATAAAAGGTAGAAGGTTTAGCTTCAAATCAATAGAATATAGTAGGTTTAGCTTCAAATCAATGCGATGTAGAAGGTTTAGCTTCAAATCAATGCGATGTAGAAGGTTTAGCTTCAAATCCATACCAAACACATGATTTATCTTCAAATCAATTCGAAGGACAAGGCTTAGATTCAAATCCATGCGAAACAAATGATTTAGCTTCAAATGAATGCGAAGTAGAAGGCTTAGCTTCAAATCCATGCGATACAGATGATTAAGCTTCAAATCAATGCGATGTAGAAGGTTTAGCTTCAAATCCATACGAAACACATGATTTAGCTTCAAATCAATGCGATGAAGAAGGTTTAGCTTCAATTCCATGCGAAACAAATGATTTAGCTTCAAATCTATGCGAAGTAGAAGGCGTAGCTTCAAATCCATGCGAAACAAATGGTTTAGCAACAAATACCTGTGATATACATTATTTAGCTACAACTGCATGCGAAACTAACAAGTTAGCTTCAAATCCATGCGAAACACACGATTTATCTTCAAATCAATGCGATGTAGAAGGTTTAGCTTCAAATCCATGCGAAACAAATGATTTAGCTTCAAATGACTGCGAAGTAGAATGCTTAGCTTCAAATCCATGCAAAACAAATGGTTTAGCTACAAATACTTGTGATATACATTATTTAGCTACAACTGCATGTGAAACGAACGAGTTAGCTTCAAATCCATGAGACACACATGATTTAGCTGCAAATCAATGTGATGTAGAAGGTTTAGCTTCAAATCCATGCGATACAGATGATTAAGCTTCAAATCAATGCGATGTAGAAGGTTTAGCTTCAAATCCATACGAAACACATGATTTAGCTTCAAATCAATGCGATGAAGAAGGTTTAGCTTCAAATCCATGCAAAACAAATGATATAGCTTCAAACACTTGTGGTGTAAGTGATATAGCTTCAAATGACGACTAATCAAACGAGTTAGCTTCAAAATCCACGCGATACACATAATTTAGTTTCAAATACTAGCGATATAAGTGATATAGCTTCAAAAGCTGGAGGAACAAGCGAGGTAGCTTCAATTCCATGCGAAACAAATGATTTAGCTTCAAATCAATGCGAAGTAGAAGGCGTAGCTTCAAATCCATGCGAAACAAATGGTTTAGCTTCAAATACTTGTGATATACGTTATTTAGATTGAACTGCATGCGCAACGAACGAGTTAGCTTCAAATCCATGAGATACACATGATTTAGCTTCAAATCAATGCGATGTAGAAGGTTTAGCTTACAATCCATGCAAAACACGTGATTTAACTTCCAATTAATGCGAAGTAGAAAGCTTAGCTTCAAATCCATGCGAATCAAATGGTTTAGCTTCAAATACTTGTGATATACGTTATTTAGATTGAACTGCATGCGCAACGAACGAGTTAGCTTCAAATCCATGAGATACACATGATTTAGCTTCAAATCAATGCGATGTAGAAGGTTTAGCTTACAATCCATGCAAAACACGTGATTTAACTTCCAATTAATGCGAAGTAGAAAGCTTAGCTTCAAATCCATGCGAATCAAATGGTTTAGCTTCAAATACTTGTGATATACGTTATTTAGATTGAACTGCATGCGCAACGAACGAGTTAGCTTCAAATCCATGAGATACACATGATTTAGCTTCAAACCAATGCGATGTAGAAGGTTTAGCTTCAAATCCATGCGATACACAAGATTTAGCTTCAAATCAATGCGATGTAGTAGGTTCAGCTTCAAATCCATGCGATATAAGTGATATAGCTTCAAATGCAGGAGGAACAAACGAGGTAGCTTCAATTCCATGCGAAACAAATGATTTAGCTTCAAATCAATGCGATGTAGAAGGTTTAGCTTCAAATCAATAAGAGGTAGAAGGTTTAGCTTCAAATCAATAGAATGTAGAAGGTTTAGCTACAAATCAATGCGATGTAGAAGGTTTAGCTTCAAATCCATACGAAACACATGATTTAGCTTCAAATCTATTCGAAGGACAAGGCTTAGATTCAAATCCATGCGAAACAAATGATTTAGCTTCAAATAAATTCGAAGGACAAGGCTTAGATTCAAATCCATGCGAAACAAATGATTTAGCTTCAAATCAATGCGATGTAGAAGGTTTAGCTTCAAATCCATGCGATACACATGATTTAGCTTCAAATAAATTCGAAGGACAAGGCTTAGATTCAAATCCATGCGAAACAAATGATTTAGCTTCAAATGAATGCGAAGTAGAAGGCTTAGCTTCAAATCTATGCGAAACACATGATTAAGCTTCAAATCAATGCGATGTAGATGGTTTTCTTCAAATCCATGCGATACACAAGATTTAGCTTCAAATCAATGCGGAGTAGAAGGCTTAGCTTCAAATTCATGGGAAACAATTGGTTTAGCTACAAATACTTGTGATATACATTATTTAGCTACAACTGCATGCGAAACAAACGAGTTAGCATCAAATCCATGCGAAACACATGATTAAGCTTCAAATCAATGCGATGTAGATGGTTTTCTTCAAATCCATGCGACACACAAGATTTAGCTTCAAATCAATGCGATGTAGTAGGTTCAGCTTCAAATCCGTGCGATATAAGTGATATAGCTTCAAATGCAGGAGGAACAAACGAGGTAGCTTCAATTCCATGCGAAACAAATGATTTAGCTTCAAATCAATGCGATGTAAAAGGTTTAGCTTCAAATCAATAAGAGGTAGAAGGTTTAGCTTCAAATCAATAGAATGTAGAAGGTTTAGCTACAAATCAATGCGATGTAGAAGGTTGAAGCTTCAAATCTATACGAAACACATGATTTAGCTTCAAATCAATTCGAAGGACAAGGCTTAGATTCAAAACCATGCGAAACAAATGATTCAGCTTCAAATCAATGCGAAGTAGCAGGCATAGCTTCAAATCCATGCGAAACAAATGGTTTAGCTACAAATACTTGTGATATACATTATGTAGCTACAACTGCATGCGAAACAAACGAGTTAGCTTCAAATCCATGCGAAACACATGATTTAGCTTCAAATCAATGCGATGTAGAAGGTTTAGCTTCAAATCCATGCGATACACATGATTTAGCTTCAAATAAATTCGAAGGACAAGGCTTAGACTCAAATCCATGCGAAACAAATGATTTAGCTTCAAATGAATGCGAAGTAGAAGGCTTAGCTTCAAATCTATGCGAAACACATGATTAAGCTTCAAATCAATGCGGAGTAGAAGGCTTAGCTTCAAATTCATGGGAAACAATTGGTTTAGCTACAAATACTTGTGATATACATTATTTAGCTACAACTGCATGCGAAACAAACGAGTTAGCATCAAATCCATGCGAAACACATGATTAAGCTTCAAATCAATGCGATGTAGATGGTTTTCTTCAAATCCATGCGATACACAAGATTTAGCTTCAAATCAATGCGATGTAGTAGGTTCAGCTTCAAATCCGTGCGATATAAGTGATATAGCTTCAAATGCAGGAGGAACAAACGAGGTAGCTTCAATTCCATGCGAAACAAATGATTTAGCTTCAAATCAATGCGATGTAGAAGGTTTAGCTTCAAATCAATAAGAGGTAGAAGGTTTAGCTTCAAATCAATAGAATGTAGAAGGTTTAGCTACAAATCAATGCGATGTAGAAGGTTTAGCTTCAAATCCATACGAAACACATGATTTAGCTTCAAATCAATTCGAAGGACAAGGTTTAGATTCAAATCCATGCGAAACAAATGATTTAGCTTCAAATCAATGCGAAGTAGAAGGCGTTGCTTCAAATCCATGCGAAACAAATGGTTTAGCTACAAATACTTGTGATATACATTATTCAGCTACAACTGCATGCGAAACAAACGAGTTAGCTTCAAATCCATGCGAAACACACGATTTAGCTTCAAATCAATGCGATGTAGAAGGTTTAGCTTCAAATCCAAACGAAACACATGATTTAGCTTCAAATACTTGCGATATAAGTGATCTATCTTCAAATACAGGCGAACCGAACGAGTTAGCTTCAAATCCATGCGAAACACATGATTCAGCTGCAAATCAATGCGATGTAGGTGGTTTGAATCAGATCCATGCGATACAAATGATATAGCTTCAAATGCAGGAGGAACAAACGAGGTAGCTCCAATTCCATGCGAAACAAATGATTTATCTTCAAATCAATGCGATGTAGAAGGTTTAGCTTCAAATCAATAAAAGGTAGAAGGTTTAGCTTCAAATCAATAGAATATAGTAGGTTTAGTTTCAAATCAATTCGATGTAGAAGGTTTAGCTTCAAATCCATACGAAACACATGATTTAGCTTCAAATCCATACGAAACACATGATTTAGCTTCAAATCAATTCGAAGGACAAGGCTTAGATTCAAATCCATGCGAAACAAATGATTTAGCTTCAAATGAATGCGAAGTAGAAGGCTTAGCTTCAAATACATGCAAAATAAATGGTTTAGCTACAAATACTTGTGATATACATTATTAAGCTACAACTGCATGCGAAACGAACGAGTTAGCTTCAAATCCATGCTAAACACACGATTTATCTTCAAATCAATGCGATGTAGAAGGTTTAGCTTCAAATCAATAAAAGGTAGAAGGTTTAGCTTCAAATCAATAGAATATAGTAGGTTTAGCTTCAAATCAATGCGATGTAGAAGGTTTAGCTTCAAATCAATGCGATGTAGAAGGTTTAGCTTCAAATCCATACCAAACACATGATTTATCTTCAAATCAATTCGAAGGACAAGGCTTAGATTCAAATCCATGCGAAACAAATGATTTAGCTTCAAATGAATGCGAAGTAGAAGGCTTAGCTTCAAATCCATGCAAAACAAATGGTTTAGCTACAAATACTTATGATATATATCATTTAGCTACAACTGCATGCGAAACGAACGAGTTAGCTTCAAATCCATGCTATTCACATGATTTAGCTTCAAGTCCATGCGAAACACAAGATTTAGCTTCAAATCAATGCGATGTAGTTGGTTCAGCTTCAAATCCATGCGACACATATGATTTAGCTTCAAATACTTGCGATATATGTGATATAGCTTCAAAAGCTGTAGGAACAAACGAGGTAGCTTCAATTCCATGCGATACACATGATCTAGCTTCAAGTCCATGCGATACACAAGATTTAGCTTCAAATCAATGCGATGTAGTAGGTTCAGCTTCAAATCCATGGGAAACGAATGGTTTAGCTTCAAATACTTGTGATATACGTTATTTAGATCGAACTGCATGCGCAACGAACGAGTTAGCTTCTAATCCATGCGAAACACATGATTTAGCTACAAATCAATGCGATGAAGAAGGTTTAGCTTCAAATCAATAGAATGTAGAAGGTTTAGCTTCAAATCAATGCGATGTAGTGGGTTCAGCTTCAAATCTATGCGGCACATATGATTTAGCTTCAAATACTTGCGATATAAGTGATATAGTTTCAACTGGAGGCGAAACGAACGAGTTAGCTTCAAATCCATGCAAAACACATGATTTTTGCTGCCAATCAATGCGATGTAGAAGGTTTAGCTTCAAATCCATGCGATACACTACATTTAGCTTCAAATCAATGCGATGTAGAAGGTTCTGCTTCAAATCCATACGACACATATGATTTAGCTTCAAATACTTGCGATATAAGTGATATAGCTTCAAAAGCTGGAGGAACAAGCGAGGTAGCTTCAATTCCATGCGAGACACATGATTTAGCTTCAAATCAATGCGATGTAGTAGGTTCAGCATCAAATCCATACGACACATATGATTTAGCTTCAAATACTTGCGATATAAGTGATATAGCTTCAAAAGCAGGAGAAACAAACGAGGTAGCTTCAATTCCATGCGAAACAAATGATTTAGCTTCAAATCAATGCGATGTAGAAGGTTTAGCTTAAAATCCATGCGAAACACATTATTTAGCTGAAAATCAGTGCGATGTAGTAGGTTCAGCTTCAAATCCATGCGGCACATATGATTTAGCTTCAAATACTTGCGATATAAGTGATATAGTTTCAAATGGAGGAGAAACGAACGAGTTAGCTTCAAATCCATGCGAAACAAATGATTAAGCTTCAAATCAATGCGATGTAGAAGGTTTAGCTTCAATTCCATGCGACACAAATGATTTAGCGTCAGATACTTGCGATGCAAGTGATATAGCTTCAAATGCTGGGGAAACAAACGAGTTAGCTTCAAATCCATGCAAAACACATGATTAAGCTTCAAATCAATGTGATGTAGAAGGTTTAGCTTCACATCCATGCGACACAAATGATTTAGCATCAGATACATGCGATATAAGTGATATAGCTTCAAATGAATGCGAAACAAACGAGTTAGCTTCAAATCCAAGCGAAACACATGATTTAGCTTCAAATCAATGTGATGCAGAAGGTATAGCTCCCTCTTCAATGCGAAACAAATGATTTAGCTTCAAACACTTGGGATATATTTGATATAGCTTCAAATGCAGACGAATCAAATGAGTTAGCTTCAAAATCCATGCGATACACATGTTATAGCTTCAAATCAATGCGAAGTAGAAGGATTAGCTTCAAATCCATGGGAAACAAACGATTGAGCTTCAAACACTTCGGATATTGGTGATATAGTTTCATCTGCATGCGAAACAAACGAGTTAGCTTCAAATCCATGCGATACACATGATTTAGCTTCAAATCAATGCGAAGTAGAAGGCGTAGCTTCTAATCCATGCGAAACAAATGGTTTAGCTACAGATACTTGTGATATACATTATTAAGCTACAACTGCATGCGAAACAAACGAGTTAGCATCAAATCCATGCGAAACACATGATTAAGCTTCAAATCAATGCGATGTAGATGGTTTGCTTCAAATCCATGCGATACACAAGATTTAGCTTCAAATCAATGGGATGTAGTAGGTTCAGCTTCAAATCTATGCAATATAAGTGATATAGCTTCTAAAGCAGGAGGAACAAACGAGGTAGCTTCAATTCCACGCGAAACAAATGATTTAGCTTCAAACCAATGCGATGTAGCAGGTTCAGCTTCAAATCCATGCGGCACATATGATTTAGCTTCAAATACTTGCGATATAAGTGATATAGTTTCAAATGGATGCGAAACGGACGAGTTAGATTCAAATCCATGCGAAACAAATGATTTAGCTTCAAATGAATGCGAAGTAGAAGGCTTAGCTTCAAATCCATGCAAATCAAATGGTTTAGCTACAAATGCTTGTGATATACATTATTTAGCTACAAGTGCATGCGAAACAAACGAGTTAGCTTCAAATCCATGCTATATACATGATTTAGTTTCAAATCAATGCGAAGTAGAAGGCGTAGCTTCAAATCCATGCGAAACACACGATTTATCTTCAAATCAATGCGATGTAGAAGGTTGTGCTACAAATCTATGCAATATAAGTGATATAGCTTCTAAAGCAGGAGGAACAAACGAGGTAGCTTCAATTCCACGCGAAACAAATGATTTAGCTTCAAATCAATGCGATGTAGCAGGTTCAGCTTCAAATCCATGCGGCACATATGATTTAGCTTCAAATACTTGCGATATAAGTGATATAGTTTCAAATGGATGCGAAACGAACGAGTTAGATTCAAATCCATGCGAAACAAATGATTTAGCTTCAAATGAATGCGAAGTAGAAGGCTTAGCTTCAAATCCATGCAAAACAAATGGTTTAGCTACAAATGCTTGTGATATACATTATTTAGCTACAAGTGCATGCGAAACAAACGAGTTAGCTTCAAATCCATGCTATATACATGATAAAGCCTCAAATCAATGCGATGTAGATGGTTTGCTTCAAATCCATGCGATACACAAGATTTAGCTTCAAATCAATGCGATGTAGTAGGTTCAGCATCAAATCCATGCGATATAAGTGATATAGCTTCAAAACTAGGAGGAACAAACGAGGTAGCTTCAATTCCATGCGAAACAAGTGATTTAGCTTCAAATCAATGCGAAGTAGAAGGCGTAGCTTCAAATCCATACGAAACACATGATTTAGCTTCAAATCAATTCAAAGGACAAGGCTTAGATTCAAATACATGCGAAGCAAATGATTTAGCTTCAAATGAATGCGAAGTAGAAGGCTTAGCTTCAAATCCATGCAAAACAAATGGTTTAGTTACAAATACTTGTGATATACATTATTTAGCTACAACTGCATGCGAAACAAACGAGTTAGCTTCAAATCCAAGCAAAACACATGATTTAGCTTCAAATCCATCCGAAGTAGAAGGATTATCTTCCAATACATGAGAAACCAATGATTTAGTTTCAAATACATGTGATATACAAGATTTATCTTCAAATGCAGGCGAAGCAAAAGAGTTAGCTCCAAATCCATGCGAAACACATGATCTAGCTTCAAATTCATGCGAAGTAGAAGGCTTATCATCAAATCCATGCGAAACAAATGGTTAGCATCAAATACTTGTGACATATATGATTCAGCTTCAAATGCAGACGAAACAAACGAGTTGGCTTCAAATCCATGCGAAACAATGATTTAGCCTTAAATCAATGCGAAGTAGAAGGCTTAGCTTCAAATCCATGCGAATACACATGATTTTGCTTCAAATAAATGCGAAGTAGAAGGCTTAGCTTCAAATCGATGCGAAACAAATGATTTAGGTTCTGATACTTGCGATATAAGTGATATAGCATCATATGCAGGAGAAACTAACGAGTTAGTACCAAATCCATGCGGAACAAATGATTTACCTTCAAATACTTGCGGTATAAGTGATATAGCTTCAAATGCAGGCGAAACAAACGAGTTACCTTAAAAACCAAGAGAAACACATTATTTAGCTTCAAATCAATGCGATGTAGAAGGTTTATCTTCAAATCCATGTGAAACTATTGATTTAGCTTTAAATGCTTGAGGTATAAATGAAACAGCTTCAAATGCTGGCGAAACAAACGAGTTAGCTTCAAATCCATGCGAAACTCATGATTAAGCTTTAAATCTATGTGAAGTAGAAGGCTTAACTTCAAATCCAAGCGAAAAAAATGATTTAGGTTCAAATCAATTCGAATTATAAAGCTTAGATTCAAATCCATGCGAAACGAAAGATTTAGCTTCAAATAATTGCGAATATATGTAAAATAGCTTCAAATGCAGGCGAAAGAAACGAGTTAGGCTCAAATCCATGCGAAATGCATGATTTAGCTTCAAATCAATTCGAAGTAGAAGGCGTAGCTTCCAATCCAAACGAAACACATGATTTAGCTTCAAATCAATGCGAAGTAGAAGGCTTGGCTTCAAATCAGTTCGAAACAAATTGCTTAGCTTCAAATACTTGTGATATACGTGATTTAGCTTGAACTGCATTCGTAATAAACGAGTTAGATTCAAATCCAAGCAAAACACATGATTTAGCTTCAAATCAATGCGAAGTAGAACGCATAGCTTCTAATCCATGCGAAACAAATGCTTTAGTTTCAAATACTTGTGACATACATGATTTAGCTTCATCTGCATGATATATATGATTCAGCTTCAAATGCAGACGAAACAAACGAGTTAGCTTCAAATCCATGCGAAACACATGACTTAGCTTCAAATCAAGGATAAGTAGAAAGCTTAGCTTCAAACATATGAGAAACAAATGATTTACCTTTCGATGATTGCGATATAAGTGATATAGCTTCAAATCCAGGCGAAACAATCGAGTTAGATTCAAATCAATGCGAAGTAGAAGGCTTATCTTCAAATCCATGCTAATCAAATGGTTTAGCTTCAAATACTTTAATATACATGATTTATCTTTAACTGCATGAGAAACCATTGTGTAAGCTTCAATATTCATGCGAAATACATGATTCAGCTTCAAATCAATACGAAGTTGAAGGCTTAGCTTCAAATGCATGCGAAACAATTGTTTTAGCTTCAAATACCTGTGATATACATGATGCAGCTTCTACTGCACGTGAAACAGTCGTGTTAGCTTCAAATGCAAGCCAAATACATGATTTAGATTCAAATTCATGCGAAATAGAAGGCTTAGCTTCATATCCAAGCGAACAAATGAATTAGCTTCAAATACTTGCGAATATTAGTGATAACGCTTCTAATGCAGGCGAAACAGTCGAGTTAGCTTCGAATCAATGCGAAGTAGAAGGCTTATCCTCAAATCCATGCGAAACAAATGCTTTAGCGTCAAGTACTTGTTTTATACATGGTGTAGCTTCAAATGCAGACGAAACAAACGAATTAGCTTCAAATCAATGCGAAGTAGAAGGCTTATCTTCAAATCCATGCGAAACAAATGGTTTAGCTTCAAATACTTGGTTTATACATGGTTTAGCTTCAAATGCACGCGAAACAATCGAGTTAGTTTCAAATCAATGCAAAGTAGAAGGCTTGGCTTCAAATCAGTTCGAAACAAATTGCTTAGCTTCAAATACTTGTGATATACGTGATTTGGCTTGAACTGCATTCGTGATAACCGAGTTAGCTTCAAATCCAAGCAAAACACATGATTTAGCTTCAAATCAGAGCGAAGTAGAAGGCTTAACTTCAAATACATGCGAAACAGATGATTTAGGTTCAGATACATGCGATATAAGTGATATAGCTTAAAATGCAGGAGAAACAAACGAGTTACCTCCAAATCCATGCGAAGCAAATGTGTTAGTTTCAAATCCAAGCGAAACACATGATTTTGCTTCAAATCAATGCGATGCAGAATGTTTAGCTTCAAATCCGTGCGAAACAAATGATGTAGCTTCTAATACTTGCGATATAATTGATGTAGCTTCAAAAGCAAGAGGAACAAACGAGGTTGCTTCAATTCCATGCGAAACAAATGACTTAGCTTCAAATCAATGCTAAGTAGAAGGCTTAGCTGCCAATCCATGCGAAACAAATGGTTTGGCTACAAATACTTGTGATATACATTATTTAGCTACAACTGCATGCGAAACAAATGGGTTAGCTTCAAATCCATGCGATACACATGATTTAGCTTCAAATCAATGCGATGTAGAAGGTTTAGCTTCAAATCCAAGCGAAACACATGAATTAGCTTCAAATACTTGCGATACAAGTGATCTAGCTTCAAATACATGCGAAAAGAACGAGTTAGCTTCAAATCCAATGCGAAACACATGATTCAGCTAACAAATCAATGCGATGTAGAAGATTTAGCTTCAAATCCATGCAAAACACATGATTTAGCTTCAAATCCATGGGATGTAGAAGGTTCAGTTTCAAATCCATGCGAAACAAATTATTTAGCTTCAAATACTTGGGATATAGATGATATAGCTTCCAATGCAGGCGAAACAAATGAGTTAGCTTCAAATCCAAGCGAAACACATGATTTTGCTTCAAATGAATGCGATGCATAAGGTTTAGCTTCAAATCCGTGCGAAACAAATGATGTAGCTTCTAATACTTGCGAAATAAGTGATATAGCTTCAAATGCAGGCGAAACACATGATTTAACTTCAAATCAATGCGAAGTAGGAGGCTCAGCTTCAAATCCATGCGACACAAATGATTTAGCTTCAAATACTTGCGAATATAAATGATATAGCTTCAAATGCAGGCGAAACCATCGAGTTAGCTACAAGTCCATGCGAACACATGATTTAGCTTCAAATCAATGCGAAGTAGCAGGCATAGCTTCAAATCCAAGCGAAACAAATGGTTTAGCTACAAATACTTGTGATATACATTATGTAGCTACAACTGCATGCGAAACAAACGAGTTAGCTTCAAATCCATGCGAAACACATGATTTAGCTTCAAATGAATGCGAAGTAGAAGGCTTAGCTTCAAATACATGCAAAATAAATGGTTTAGCTACAAATACTTGTGATATACATTATTAAGCTACCACTGCATGCGAAACGAACGAGTTAGCTTCAAATCCATGCGAAACACACGATTTATCTTCAAATCAATGCGATGTAGAAGGTTTAGCTTCAAATCAATAAAAGGTAGAAGGTTTAGCTTCAAATCAATAGAATATAGTAGGTTTAGCTTCAAATCAATGCGATGTAGAAGGTTTAGCTTCAAATCAATGCGATGTAGAAGGTTTAGCTTCAAATCCATACCAAACACATGATTTATCTTCAAATCAATTCGAAGGACAAGGCTTAGATTCAAATCCATGCGAAACAAATGATTTAGCTTCAAATGAATGCGAAGTAGAAGGCTTAGCTTCAAATCCATGCGATACAGATGATTAAGCTTCAAATCAATGCGATGTAGAAGGTTTAGCTTCAAATCCATACGAAACACATGATTTAGCTTCAAATCAATGCGATGAAGAAGGTTTAGCTTCAATTCCATGCGAAACAAATGATTTAGCTTCAAATCTATGCGAAGTAGAAGGCGTAGCTTCAAATCCATGCGAAACAAATGGTTTAGCAACAAATACCTGTGATATACATTATTTAGCTACAACTGCATGCGAAACTAACAAGTTAGCTTCAAATCCATGCGAAACACACGATTTATCTTCAAATCAATGCGATGTAGAAGGTTTAGCTTCAAATCCATGCGAAACAAATGATTTAGCTTCAAATGACTGCGAAGTAGAATGCTTAGCTTCAAATCCATGCAAAACAAATGGTTTAGCTACAAATACTTGTGATATACATTATTTAGCTACAACTGCATGTGAAACGAACGAGTTAGCTTCAAATCCATGAGACACACATGATTTAGCTGCAAATCAATGTGATGTAGAAGGTTTAGCTTCAAATCCATGCGATACAGATGATTAAGCTTCAAATCAATGCGATGTAGAAGGTTTAGCTTCAAATCCATACGAAACACATGATTTAGCTTCAAATCAATGCGATGAAGAAGGTTTAGCTTCAAATCCATGCAAAACAAATGATATAGCTTCAAACACTTGTGGTGTAAGTGATATAGCTTCAAATGACGACTAATCAAACGAGTTAGCTTCAAAATCCACGCGATACACATAATTTAGTTTCAAATACTAGCGATATAAGTGATATAGCTTCAAAAGCTGGAGGAACAAGCGAGGTAGCTTCAATTCCATGCGAAACAAATGATTTAGCTTCAAATCAATGCGAAGTAGAAGGCGTAGCTTCAAATCCATGCGAAACAAATGGTTTAGCTTCAAATACTTGTGATATACGTTATTTAGATTGAACTGCATGCGCAACGAACGAGTTAGCTTCAAATCCATGAGATACACATGATTTAGCTTCAAATCAATGCGATGTAGAAGGTTTAGCTTACAATCCATGCAAAACACGTGATTTAACTTCCAATTAATGCGAAGTAGAAAGCTTAGCTTCAAATCCATGCGAATCAAATGGTTTAGCTTCAAATACTTGTGATATACGTTATTTAGATTGAACTGCATGCGCAACGAACGAGTTAGCTTCAAATCCATGAGATACACATGATTTAGCTTCAAATCAATGCGATGTAGAAGGTTTAGCTTACAATCCATGCAAAACACGTGATTTAACTTCCAATTAATGCGAAGTAGAAAGCTTAGCTTCAAATCCATGCGAATCAAATGGTTTAGCTTCAAATACTTGTGATATACGTTATTTAGATTGAACTGCATGCGCAACGAACGAGTTAGCTTCAAATCCATGAGATACACATGATTTAGCTTCAAACCAATGCGATGTAGAAGGTTTAGCTTCAAATCCATGCGATACACAAGATTTAGCTTCAAATCAATGCGATGTAGTAGGTTCAGCTTCAAATCCATGCGATATAAGTGATATAGCTTCAAATGCAGGAGGAACAAACGAGGTAGCTTCAATTCCATGCGAAACAAATGATTTAGCTTCAAATCAATGCGATGTAGAAGGTTTAGCTTCAAATCAATAAGAGGTAGAAGGTTTAGCTTCAAATCAATAGAATGTAGAAGGTTTAGCTACAAATCAATGCGATGTAGAAGGTTTAGCTTCAAATCCATACGAAACACATGATTTAGCTTCAAATCTATTCGAAGGACAAGGCTTAGATTCAAATCCATGCGAAACAAATGATTTAGCTTCAAATCAATGCGAAGTAGCAGGCATAGCTTCAAATCCATGCGAAACAAATGGTTTAGCTACAAATACTTGTGATATACATTATGTAGCTACAACTGCATGCGAAACAAACGAGTTAGCTTCAAATCCATGCGAAACACATGATTTAGCTTCAAATCAATGCGATGTAGAAGGTTTAGCTTCAAATCCATGCGATACACATGATTTAGCTTCAAATAAATTCGAAGGACAAGGCTTAGATTCAAATCCATGCGAAACAAATGATTTAGCTTCAAATGAATGCGAAGTAGAAGGCTTAGCTTCAAATCTATGCGAAACACATGATTAAGCTTCAAATCAATGCGATGTAGATGGTTTTCTTCAAATCCATGCGATACACAAGATTTAGCTTCAAATCAATGCGGAGTAGAAGGCTTAGCTTCAAATTCATGGGAAACAATTGGTTTAGCTACAAATACTTGTGATATACATTATTTAGCTACAACTGCATGCGAAACTAACAAGTTAGCTTCAAATCCATGCGAAACACACGATTTATCTTCAAATCAATGCGATGTAGAAGGTTTAGCTTCAAATCCATGCGAAACAAATGATTTAGCTTCAAATGACTGCGAAGTAGAATGCTTAGCTTCAAATCCATGCAAAACAAATGGTTTAGCTACAAATACTTGTGATATACATTATTTAGCTACAACTGCATGTGAAACGAACGAGTTAGCTTCAAATCCATGAGACACACATGATTTAGCTGCAAATCAATGTGATGTAGAAGGTTTAGCTTCAAATCCATGCGATACAGATGATTAAGCTTCAAATCAATGCGATGTAGAAGGTTTAGCTTCAAATCCATACGAAACACATGATTTAGCTTCAAATCAATGCGATGAAGAAGGTTTAGCTTCAAATCCATGCAAAACAAATGATATAGCTTCAAACACTTGTGGTGTAAGTGATATAGCTTCAAATGACGACTAATCAAACGAGTTAGCTTCAAAATCCACGCGATACACATAATTTAGTTTCAAATACTAGCGATATAAGTGATATAGCTTCAAAAGCTGGAGGAACAAGCGAGGTAGCTTCAATTCCATGCGAAACAAATGATTTAGCTTCAAATCAATGCGAAGTAGAAGGCGTAGCTTCAAATCCATGCGAAACAAATGGTTTAGCTTCAAATACTTGTGATATACGTTATTTAGATTGAACTGCATGCGCAACGAACGAGTTAGCTTCAAATCCATGAGATACACATGATTTAGCTTCAAATCAATGCGATGTAGAAGGTTTAGCTTACAATCCATGCAAAACACGTGATTTAACTTCCAATTAATGCGAAGTAGAAAGCTTAGCTTCAAATCCATGCGAATCAAATGGTTTAGCTTCAAATACTTGTGATATACGTTATTTAGATTGAACTGCATGCGCAACGAACGAGTTAGCTTCAAATCCATGAGATACACATGATTTAGCTTCAAATCAATGCGATGTAGAAGGTTTAGCTTACAATCCATGCAAAACACGTGATTTAACTTCCAATTAATGCGAAGTAGAAAGCTTAGCTTCAAATCCATGCGAATCAAATGGTTTAGCTTCAAATACTTGTGATATACGTTATTTAGATTGAACTGCATGCGCAACGAACGAGTTAGCTTCAAATCCATGAGATACACATGATTTAGCTTCAAACCAATGCGATGTAGAAGGTTTAGCTTCAAATCCATGCGATACACAAGATTTAGCTTCAAATCAATGCGATGTAGTAGGTTCAGCTTCAAATCCATGCGATATAAGTGATATAGCTTCAAATGCAGGAGGAACAAACGAGGTAGCTTCAATTCCATGCGAAACAAATGATTTAGCTTCAAATCAATGCGATGTAGAAGGTTTAGCTTCAAATCAATAAGAGGTAGAAGGTTTAGCTTCAAATCAATAGAATGTAGAAGGTTTAGCTACAAATCAATGCGATGTAGAAGGTTTAGCTTCAAATCCATACGAAACACATGATTTAGCTTCAAATCTATTCGAAGGACAAGGCTTAGATTCAAATCCATGCGAAACAAATGATTTAGCTTCAAATCAATGCGAAGTAGCAGGCATAGCTTCAAATCCATGCGAAACAAATGGTTTAGCTACAAATACTTGTGATATACATTATGTAGCTACAACTGCATGCGAAACAAACGAGTTAGCTTCAAATCCATGCGAAACACATGATTTAGCTTCAAATCAATGCGATGTAGAAGGTTTAGCTTCAAATCCATGCGATACACATGATTTAGCTTCAAATAAATTCGAAGGACAAGGCTTAGATTCAAATCCATGCGAAACAAATGATTTAGCTTCAAATGAATGCGAAGTAGAAGGCTTAGCTTCAAATCTATGCGAAACACATGATTAAGCTTCAAATCAATGCGATGTAGATGGTTTTCTTCAAATCCATGCGATACACAAGATTTAGCTTCAAATCAATGCGGAGTAGAAGGCTTAGCTTCAAATTCATGGGAAACAATTGGTTTAGCTACAAATACTTGTGATATACATTATTTAGCTACAACTGCATGCGAAACAAACGAGTTAGCATCAAATCCATGCGAAACACATGATTAAGCTTCAAATCAATGCGATATAGATGGTTTTCTTCAAATCCATGCGACACACAAGATTTAGCTTCAAATCAATGCGATGTAGTAGGTTCAGCTTCAAATCCGTGCGATATAAGTGATATAGCTTCAAATGCAGGAGGAACAAACGAGGTAGCTTCAATTCCATGCGAAACAAATGATTTAGCTTCAAATCAATGCGATGTAGAAGGTTTAGCTTCAAATCAATAAGAGGTAGAAGGTTTAGCTTCAAATCAATAGAATGTAGAAGGTTTAGCTACAAATCAATGCGATGTAGAAGGTTGAAGCTTCAAATCCATACGAAACACATGATTTAGCTTCAAATCAATTCGAAGGACAAGGCTTAGATTCAAATCCATGCGAAACAAATGATTCAGCTTCAAATCAATGCGAAGTAGCAGGCATAGCTTCAAATCCATGCGAAACAAATGGTTTAGCTACAAATACTTGTGATATACATTATGTAGCTACAACTGCATGCGAAACAAACGAGTTAGCTTCAAATCCATGCGAAACACATGATTTAGCTTCAAATCAATGCGATGTAGAAGGTTTAGCTTCAAATCCATGCGATACACATGATTTAGCTTCAAATAAATTCGAAGGACAAGGCTTAGACTCAAATCCATGCGAAACAAATGATTTAGCTTCAAATGAATGCGAAGTAGAAGGCTTAGCTTCAAATCTATGCGAAACACATGATTAAGCTTCAAATCAATGCGGAGTAGAAGGCTTAGCTTCAAATTCATGGGAAACAATTGGTTTAGCTACAAATACTTGTGATATACATTATTTAGCTACAACTGCATGCGAAACAAACGAGTTAGCATCAAATCCATGCGAAACACATGATTAAGCTTCAAATCAATGCGATGTAGATGGTTTTCTTCAAATCCATGCGATACACAAGATTTAGCTTCAAATCAATGCGATGTAGTAGGTTCAGCTTCAAATCCGTGCGATATAAGTGATATAGCTTCAAATGCAGGAGGAACAAACGAGGTAGCTTCAATTCCATGCGAAACAAATGATTTAG
Organism: Megalopta genalis; assembly: GCF_051020955.1. Lineage (NCBI taxonomy): Eukaryota > Metazoa > Arthropoda > Insecta > Hymenoptera > Halictidae > Megalopta > Megalopta genalis. The sequence continues at coordinate 80,149 of NW_027477196.1, forward strand.
CTTCAAATCAATGCGATGTAGAAGGTTTAGCTTCAAATCAATAAGAGGTAGAAGGTTTAGCTTCAAATCAATAGAATGTAGAAGGTTTAGCTACAAATCAATGCGATGTAGAAGGTTTAGCTTCAAATCCATACGAAACACATGATTTAGCTTCAAATCAATTCGAAGGACAAGGTTTAGATTCAAATCCATGCGAAACAAATGATTTAGCTTCAAATCAATGCGAAGTAGAAGGCGTTGCTTCAAATCCATGCGAAACAAATGGTTTAGCTACAAATACTTGTGATATACATTATTCAGCTACAACTGCATGCGAAACAAACGAGTTAGCTTCAAATCCATGCGAAACACACGATTTAGCTTCAAATCAATGCGATGTAGAAGGTTTAGCTTCAAATCCAAACGAAACACATGATTTAGCTTCAAATACTTGCGATATAAGTGATCTATCTTCAAATACAGGCGAAACGAACGAGTTAGCTTCAAATCCATGCGAAACACATGATTCAGCTGCAAATCAATGCGATGTAGGTGGTTTGAATCAGATCCATGCGATACAAATGATATAGCTTCAAATGCAGGAGGAACAAACGAGGTAGCTTCAATTCCATGCGAAACAAATGATTTATCTTCAAATCAATGCGATGTAGAAGGTTTAGCTTCAAATCAATAAAAGGTAGAAGGTTTAGCTTCAAATCAATAGAATATAGTAGGTTTAGTTTCAAATCAATTCGATGTAGAAGGTTTAGCTTCAAATCCATACGAAACACATGATTTAGCTTCAAATCCATACGAAACACATGATTTAGCTTCAAATCAATTCGAAGGACAAGGCTTAGATTCAAATCCATGCGAAACAAATGATTTAGCTTCAAATGAATGCGAAGTAGAAGGCTTAGCTTCAAATACATGCAAAATAAATGGTTTAGCTACAAATACTTGTGATATACATTATTAAGCTACAACTGCATGCGAAACGAACGAGTTAGCTTCAAATCCATGCTAAACACACGATTTATCTTCAAATCAATGCGATGTAGAAGGTTTAGCTTCAAATCAATAAAAGGTAGAAGGTTTAGCTTCAAATCAATAGAATATAGTAGGTTTAGCTTCAAATCAATGCGATGTAGAAGGTTTAGCTTCAAATCAATGCGATGTAGAAGGTTTAGCTTCAAATCCATACCAAACACATGATTTATCTTCAAATCAATTCGAAGGACAAGGCTTAGATTCAAATCCATGCGAAACAAATGATTTAGCTTCAAATGAATGCGAAGTAGAAGGCTTAGCTTCAAATCCATGCAAAACAAATGGTTTAGCTACAAATACTTATGATATATATCATTTAGCTACAACTGCATGCGAAACGAACGAGTTAGCTTCAAATCCATGCTATTCACATGATTTAGCTTCAAGTCCATGCGATACACAAGATTTAGCTTCAAATCAATGCGATGTAGTTGGTTCAGCTTCAAATCCATGCGACACATATGATTTAGCTTCAAATACTTGCGATATATGTGATATAGCTTCAAAAGCTGTAGGAACAAACGAGGTAGCTTCAATTCCATGCGATACACATGATCTAGCTTCAAGTCCATGCGATACACAAGATTTAGCTTCAAATCAATGCGATGTAGTAGGTTCAGCTTCAAATCCATGGGAAACGAATGGTTTAGCTTCAAATCAATGCGATGTAGAAGGCTTAGCATCAAATTCATGGGAAACAAATGGTTTAGCTACAAATACTTGTGATAGACATTATTTAGCTACAACTGCATGCGAAACAAACGAGTTAGCTTCAAATCCATGCGTAACACACGATTTATCTTCAAATCAATATGATGTAGAAGGTTTAGCTTCAAATCAATAAAAGGTAGACGGTTTAGCTTCAAATCAATAGAATATAGTAGGTTTAGCTTCAAATCAATGCGATGTAGTTGGTTCAGCTTCAAATCCATGCGATTCACATGATTTAGCTTCAAACCAATGCAATGTAGGAGGTTTTGCTTCAAATCCATGCGATACACAATATTTAGATTCAAATCAATGCGATGTAGTAGGTTCAGCTTCAAATCAATGCGATGTAGTAGGTTTAGCTTCAAATCAATGCAACACATATGTTTTAGCTTCAAATACTTGCGATATAAGTGATATAGCTTCAAAAGCTGTAGGAACAAACGAGGTAGCTTCAATTCCATGCGATACACATGATCTAGCTTCAAGTCCATGCGATACACAAGATTTAGCTTCAAATCAATGCGATGTAGTAGGTTCAGCTTCAAATCCATGGGAAACGAATGGTTTAGCTTCAAATCAATGCGATGTAGAAGGCTTAGCATCAAATTCATGGGAAACAAATGGTTTAGCTACAAATACTTGTGATAGACATTATTTAGCTACAACTGCATGCGAAACTAACGAGTTAGCTTCAAATCCATGCGTAACACACGATTTATCTTCAAATCAATATGATGTAGAAGGTTTAGCTTCAAATCAATAAAAGGTAGACGGTTTAGCTTCAAATCAATAGAATATAGTAGGTTTAGCTTCAAATCAATGCGATGTAGTTGGTTCAGCTTCAAATCCATGCGACGCATATGATTTAGCTTCAAATACTTGCGATATATGTGATATAGCTTCAAAAGCTGTAGGAACAAACGAGGTAGCTTCAATTCCATGCGAAACACATGATTAAGCTTCAAATCAATGCGATGTAGAAGGTTTAGCTCCAAATCAATGCGATGTAGTTGGTTCAGCTTAAAATCCATGCGACACATATGATTTAGCTTCAAATACTTGCGATATATGTGATATAGCTTCAAAAGCTGTAGGAACAAACGAGGTAGCTTCAATTCCATGCGAGACACATGATTTAGCTTCAAATCAATTCGATGTAGAAGGTTTAGCTTCAAATCCATACGAAACACATGATTTAGCTTCAAATCAATTCGAAGGACAAGGCTTAGATTCAAATCCATGCGAAACAAATGATTTAGATTCAAATGAATGCGAAGTAGAAGGCTTAGCTTCAAATACATACAAAATAAATGGTTTAGCTACAAATACTTGTGATATACATTATTAAGCTACAACTGCATGCGAAACGAACGAGTTAGCTTCAAATCCATGCGATTCACATGATTTAGCTTCAAACCAATGCGATGTAGAAGGTTTAGCTTCAAATCCATGCGATACACAAGATTTATCTTCAAATCAATGATATGTAGAAGGTTTAGCTTCAAATCCATGCGATACAAAAGATTTAGCTTCAAATCAATGCGATGTAGTAGGTTCAGCTTCAAATCCATGCGGCACATATGATTTAGCTTCAAATACTTGCGATATAAGTGATATAGTTTCAAATGGAGGCGAAACGAACGAGTTAGCTTCAAATCCATGCGATACACTAGATTTAGCTTCAAATCAATGCGATGTAGAAGGTTTAGCTTCAAATCAATAAAAGGTAGAAGGTTTAGCTTCAAATCAATAGAATATAGTAGGTTTAGCTTCAAATCAATGCGATGTAGAAGGTTTAGCTTCAAATCCATAACAAACACATGATTTAGCTTCAAATCAATTCGAAGGACAAGGCTTAGATTCAAATCCATGCGAAACAAATGATTTAGCTTCAAATGAATGCGAAGTAGAAGGCTTAGCTTCAAATACATGCAAAATAAATGGTTTAGCTACAAATACTTGTGATATACATTATTAAGCTACAACTGCATGCGAAACGAACGAGTTAGCTTCAAATCCATGCGATTCACATGATTTAGCTTCAAACCAATGCGATGTAGAAGGTTTAGCTTCAAATCAATGCGATGTAGTTGGTTCAGCTTCAAATCCATGCGACACATATGATTTAGCTTCAAATACTTGCGATATATGTGATATAGCTTCAAAAGCTGTAGGAACAAACGAGGTAGCTTCAATTCCATGCGAGACACATGATTTAGCTTCAAATCAATTCGATGTAGAAGGTTTAGCTTCAAATCCATACGAAACACATGATTTAGCTTCAAATCAATTCGAAGGACAAGGCTTAGATTCAAATCCATGCGAAACAAATGATTTAGATTCAAATGAATGCGAAGTAGAAGGCTTAGCTTCAAATACATGCAAAATAAATGGTTTAGCTACAAATACTTGTGATATACATTATTAAGCTACAACTGCATGCGAAACGAACGAGTTAGCTTCAAATCCATGCGATTCACATGATTTAGCTTCAAACCAATGCGATGTAGGAGGTTTAGCTTCAAATCCATGCGATACACAAGATTTAGATTCAAATCAATGCGATGTAGTAGGTTCAGCTGCAAATCCATGCGGCACATATGATTTAGCTTCAAATACTTGCGTTATAAGTGATCTAGCTTCAAATACAGGCGAAACGAACGAGTTAGCTTCAAATCCATGCGAAACACATGATTCAGCTGCAAATCAATGCGATGTAGAAGGTTCAGCTTCAAATCCATGCCAAACACATGATTTAGATTCAAATCCATGGGATGTAGAAGGTTTAGCTTCAAATCCATGCGAAACACATTATTTAGCTGCAAATAGGTGCGAAGTAGAAGGCTCGGGTTCAGATCAATGCGATTCAAATGGTTCATCTTCAAATACTTGTGAAAGACATGATTTAGCTTCAACTGCATGCGAAACACATGATTTAGCTTCAATTCAATGCGTTGTAGATGGTGTAGATTCAAATCCATGCAAAACACGTGATTTAACTTCCAATTAATGCGAAGTAGAAGGCTTAGCTTCAAATCCATACGAATCAAATGGTTTAGCTTCAAATACTGGTGATATACGTTATTTAGATTTTAATGCATGCGCAACGAACGAGTTAGCTTCAAATCTATGCGAAACACATGATTTAACTGCAAATCAATGCAATGAAGAAGGTTTAGCTTCAAATCCATGCGAAACAAATGATATAGCTTCAAACACTTGGGGTATAAGTGATATAGCTTCAAATGAAGACTAATCAAGCGAGTTAGCTTCAAAATCCACGCGATACACATGATTTAGCTACAAATATTAGCGATCTAAGTGATGTAGATTCAACTGCAGGCGAAACAAACGAGTTAGCTTCAAATTCATGCGATATGAACAATTTAATTTCAGATTCATGTGAAATACACGAATTAGCTGCAAATTCAGACGAAACAAACGATTTAACTTCAATATCCTGCGATATACACGATCTCGATTCAAATTCGTGCGAAATAGCGATTTTAAACAAACGATTTAGCTTCAAATTCTTGCGAAAAGTACAATTTAGTTTCGGATTCATGCGAAATACACTAATTAGCTTCAAATTCACGCGAAGCATACGATTTAGCTTCAATATCATCCGAAACACACGATTTCGCTTCAAATTCGTGCGAAATAACGATTTTAAATAATCGATTTTGCTTCAAATTTACGCGAAATGAACAATTTAGCTTCAGATTCATGTGAAATACACGAATTAGCTGCAAATTCAGACGAAACAAACGATTTAACTTCAATATCATTCGATAAACACGATTTCGTTTTAAATTCTTGCGAAATAGCGATTTTAAACAAACGATTTAGCTTCAAATTCATGCGAAATGAACAATTTAGCTTCAGATTCATGCGAAATACACGAATTAGCTTTAAATCAACGCGAAACATACGATTTAGCTTCAATATCATGCGAAACACACGATTTCGATTGAAATTCGTGCAAAATATCGATTTTAAACAAACGATTTAGCTTCAGATTCATGCCAAATGAACAGTTTAGCTTCAAATTAATTCGAATTACACGATCTAGATTTAAATCCACGCGAAACAAACGATTTAGCTTCAAATTCATGCGATATGAACAATTTAACTTCAGATTCATGTGAAATACACGAATTAGCTGCAAATTTAGACGAAACAAACGATCTTACTTCAATATCATGCGATATACGCGATCTCGATGCAAATTCGTGCGAAATAGCGATTTTAAACAAACGATTTAGCTTCAAATTCATGCGAAAAGTACAATTTAGTTTCGGATTCATGCGAAATACACGAATTAGCTTCAAATTCACACGAAACAAACGTTTTACCTTCAATATCATGCGATATACACGATTTCGATTGAAATTCGTGCAAAATAGCGATTTTAAACAAACGATTTAGCTTCAAATTCATGCGAAATGAACAGTTTAGCTTCAGATTCATGCGAAATACACGAATCAGCTTTAAATCAACGCGAAACATACGATTTAGCCTAAATATCATGCGAAACACACGATTTCGATTGAAATTCGTGCGAAATATCGATTTTAAACAAACGATTTAGCTTCAAATTCATGCCAAATGAACAGTTTAGCTTCAAATTAATTCGAATTACACGATCTAGATTTAAATCCACGCGAAACAAACGATTTAGCTTCAAATTCATGCGATATGAACAATTTAACTTCAGATTCATGTGAAATACACGAATTAGCTGCAAATTCAGACGAAACAAACGATTTTACTTCAATATCATGCGATATACACGATCTCGATTCAAATTCGTGCGAAATAGCGATTTTAATCTTACGATTTAGCTTCAAATCATGCGATATGAACAATTAAGCTTCAGATTTGTGCGAAATACACGAATTAGCTTCAAATTCACACGAAACAAACGATTTAATTTCAATATCATGCGAAACACACGATTTCGATTCAAATACGTGCGAAATAGAGATTTTAAACAAACTATTTAGCTACAAATTCGTGCGAAATGAACAATTTAGCTTCAGATTCATGCGAAATAAACGAATTTGCTGCACATTCAGACGAAACAACGATTTTACTTCAATATCATGCGATATACACGATCTCGATTCAAACTCGTGCGAAATAGCGATTTTAAACAAACGATTTAGCTTCAAATTCATGCGAAAAGTACAATTTAGTTTCGGATTCATGCGAAATACACGAAGTAGCTTCAAATTCACACGAAACAAACGTTTTACCTTCAATATCATGCGATATACACGATTTCGATTGAAATTCGTGCAAAATAGCGATTTTAAACAAACGATTTAGCTTCAAATTCATGCGAAATGAACAGTTTAGCTTCAGATTCATGCGAAATACACGAATCAGCTTTAAATCAACGCGAAACATACGATTTAGCCTAAATATCATGCGATATACACGATCTCGATTCAAATTGGTGCGAAATAGCGATTTTAAACAAACGATTTAGCTTCAAATTCATGCGAAAAGTACAATTTAACTTCAGATTCATGTGAAATACACGAATTAGCTGCAAATTTAGACGAAACAAACGATCTTACTTCAATATCATGCGATATACACGATCTCGATGCAAATTCGTGCGAAATAGCGATTTTAAACAAACGATTTAGCTTCAAATTCATGCGAAAAGTACAATTTAGTTTCGGATTCATGCGAAATACACGAATTAGCTTCAAATTCACACGAAACAAACGTTTTACCTTCAATATCATGCGATATACACGATTTCGATTGAAATTCGTGCAAAATAGCGATTTTAAACAAACGATTTAGCTTCAAATTCATGCGAAATGAACAGTTTAGCTTCAGATTCATGCGAAATACACGAATCAGCTTTAAATCAACGCGAAACATACGATTTAGCCTAAATATCATGCGATATATACGATCTCGATTCAAATTGGTGCGAAATAGCGATTTTAAACAAACGATTTAGCTTCAAATTCATGCGAAAAGTACAATTTAGTTTCGGATTCATGCGAAATACACGAATTAGCTTCAAATTCACACGAAACAAACGTTTTAACTTCAATATCATGCGAAACACACGATTTCGCTTCAAATTCGTGCGAAATAACGATTTTAAATAATCGATTTTGCTTCAAATTTATGCGAAATGAACAATTTAGCTTCAGATTCATGCGAAATAAACGAATTAGCTTTAAATCAACGCGAAACATACGATTTAGCCCCAATATCATGCGAAACACACGATGTCGCTTCAAATTCGTGTGAAATAGCGATTTTAAACAAACTATTTAGCTTCAAATTCATGCGAAATGAACAATTTAGCTTCAGATTCATGCGAAATACACGAATTAGCTTTAAATCAACGCGAAACATACGATTTAGCTTCAATATCATGCGAAACACACGATTTCTATTGAAATTCGTGGAAAATATCGATTTTAAACAAACGATTTAGCTTCAAATTCATGCCAAATGAACAGTTTAGCTTCAAATTAATTCGATTTACACGATCTAGATTTAAATCCACGCGAAACAAACGATTTAGCTTCAAATTCATGCGATATGAACAATTTAACTTCAGATTCATGTGAAATACACGAATTAGCTGCAAATTCAGACGAAACAAACGATTTTACTTCAATATCATGCGATATACACGATCTCGATTCAAATTCGTGCGAAATGGCGATTTTAAACAAACGATTTAGCTTCAAATTCATGCGAAAAGTACAATTTAGTTTCGGATTCATGCGAAATACACGAATAAGCTGCAAATTCACACGAAACAAACGTTTTAACTTCAATATCATGCGATAAACACGATTTCGTTTTAAATTCTTGCGAAATAGCGATTTCAAACAAACGATTTAGCTTCAAATTCATGCGAAATGAACAATTTAGCTTCAGATTCATGCGAAATATACGAATTAGCTTCAAATTCACGCGAAACATATGATTTAGCCCCAATATCATGCGAAACACACGATGTCGCTTCAAATTCGTGCGAAATACCGATTTTAATCATACGATTTAGCTTCAAATTCATGCGATATGAACTATTTAGCTTCAGATTTGTGCGAAATACACGAATTAGCTTCAAATTCACACGAAACAAACGATTTAATTTCAATATCATGCGAAACACACGATTTCTATTGAAATTCGTGGAAAATATCGATTTTAAAAAAACGGTTTAGCTTCAAATTCATGCCAAATGAACAGTTTAGCTTCAAATTAATTCGAATTACACGATCTAGATTTCAATCCACGCGAAACAAACGATTTAGCTTTAAATTCATGCGATATGAACAATTTAACTTCAGATTCATGCGAAATACACGAATTAGCTTCAAATTCACGCGAAACATACGATTTAGCCCCAATATCATGCGAAACACACGATGTCGCTTCAAATTCGTGCGAAATAGCGATTTTAATCATACGATTTAGCTTCAAATTCATGCGATATGAACAATTTAGCTTCAGATTCATGTGAAATACACGAATTAGCTGCAAATTCAGACGAAACAAACGATTTAACTTCAATATCATGCGATGTACACGATTTCGCTTCAAATTCGTGCGAAATAACGATTTCAAACAAACGATTTAGCTTCAACTTCATGCCAAATGAACAGTTTAGCTTCAAATTAATTCGAATTACACGATCTAGATTTAAATCCACGCGAAACAAACGATTTAGCTTCAAATTCATGCGATATGAACAATTTAACTTCAGATTCATGTGAAATGCACGAATTAGCTGCAAATTCAGACGAAACAAATGATTTTACCTCAATTTCATGCGATATACACGATTTCGCTTCAAATTCGTGCGAAATAACGATTTTAAACAAACGATTTAGCTTCAACTTCATGCCAAATGAACAGTTTAGCTTCAAATTAATTCGAATTACACGATCGAGCTTTAAATCCACGCGAAACAAACGATTTAGCTTCAAATTCATGCGATATGAACAATTTAACTTCAGATTCATGTGAAATACACGAATTAGCTGCAAATTCAGACGAAACAAACGATTTTACTTCGATATCATGCGATATACACGATCTCGATTCAAATTCGTGCGAAATTGCGATTTTAAACAAACGATTTAGCTTCAAATTCATGCGAAAAGTACAATTTAGTTTCGGATTCATGCGAAATACACGAATTAGCTTCAAATTCACACGAAACAAACGTTTTAACTTCAATATCATGCGATATACACGATTTCGCTTCAAATTCGTGCGAAATAACGATTTTAAACAAACGATTTAGCTTCAACTTCATGCCAAATGAACAGTTTAGCTTCAAATTAATTCGAATTACTCGATCTAGATTTAAATCCACGCGAAACAAACGATTTAGCTTCAAATTCATGCGATATGAACAATTTAACTTCAGATTCATGTGAAGTACACGAATTAGCTGCAAATTCAGACAAAACAAACGATTTAACTTCAATATCATGCGATAAACACGATTTCGTTTTAAATTCTTGCGAAATAGCGATTTAAAAAAAACGATTTAGATTCAAATTCATGCGAAATGAACAATTTAGCTTCAGATTTGTGCGAAATACACGAATTAGCTTCAAATTCACACGAAACAAACGATTTAATTTCAATCTCATGCGAAACACACGATTTAGCTTCAAATTCATGCGAAATGAACAATTTAGCTTCAGATTCATGCGAAATACACGAATTAGCTTTAAATCAACGCGAAACATACGATTTAGCTTCAATATCATGCGAAACACACGATTTCTATTGAAATTCGTGGAAAATATCGATTTTAAACAAACGATTTAGGTTCAAATTCATGCCAAATGAACAGTTTAGCTTCAAATTAATTCGAATTACACGATCTAGATTTAAATCCACGCGAAACAAACGATTTAGCTTC
>NW_027477197.1:0-90809 GCF_051020955.1 Megalopta genalis
GATGAACCATTTAAATCGCATGGCTTTGAACCTGAGCCTTCTACTTCGCACTGATTTACACCTAAATAATGTGTTTCGCATGGATTTGAAGCTAAACCTTCTACATCCCATGGATTTGAAGCTAAATCATGTGTTTGGCATGGATTTGAATCTAAACCTTCTACATCGCATTGATTTGCAGCTGAATCATGTGTTTCGCATGTATTTGAAGCTAACTCGTTCGTTTCGCCTGCATTTGAAACTATATCACTTATATCGCAAGTATTTGAAGCTAAATCATGAGTTTCGCTTGGATTTGAAGCTAAACCTTCTACATCGCATTGATTTGAAGCTTAATCTAGTGTATCGCATGGATTTGACGCTAAACCTCCTACAACGCATTGATTTGCAGCTAAGTCATGTGTTTCGCATGGATTTGAAGCTAACTCGTTCATTTCGCCTGCAGTTGAATCTACATCACTTATATCGCAAGTATTTGAAGCTAAATCATGTGTTTCGCTTGGATTTGAAGCTAAACCTTCTACATCGCATTCATTTGAACCAATTCATGTGTTTCGCGTAGATTTGAAGCTAACTCGTTTGTTTCGCATGCAGTTGTAGCTAAATAATGTATATCACAAGTATTTGTAGCTAACTCATTTGTTTCGCATGGATTTGAAGCTAAGCCTTGTACTTCGCATTGATTTGAAGCTAAATCATTTGTTTCGTATAGAACTGAAGCTAAGCCTTCTACTTCGCATTAATAGGAAGCTAAATCACGTGTTTTGCATGGATTTGAAGCTAAACCTTCTACATCGCATCGATTTGAACCTAAATCATGTGTTTCGCTTGGATTTGAAGCTAACTCGTTTGTTTCGCATGCAGTTGTAGCTTAATAATGTATATCGCAAGTATTTGTAGCTAAACCATTTGTTTCGCATGGATTTGAAGCTAAGCCTTCTACTTCGCAATGATTTGAAGCTAAATCATTTGTTTCACATGGAATTGAAGCTACCTCGTTTGTTCCTCCAGCTTTTGAAGCTATATCACTTATATCGCAAGTATTTGAAGCTAAATCATATGTGTCGCATGGATTAGAAGCTGAACCTTCTACATCGCATTGATTTGAGGCTAAATCTTGTGTATCGCATGGATTTGAAGCTAAATCTTTCGTCTCGCATGAGTTTGAAGCTAAGCCTTCTACTTCGTATTGATTTGAAGCTAAATCATGTGTTTCGCATGGATTTGAAGCTAACTCGTTTGTTTCGCATGGGTTTTGATGCTAAGCCTCCTAGAACGCACTGATTTGAAGCTGAATCATGTCTTTCGCATGGATTTGAAGCTAACTCGTTTTTTCCGCCTGCATTTGAAGCTATATCATGTATATCACAAGTATTTGAAGCTAAATCATTTGATCGCATGGAATTGAAGCTACCTCGTTTGTTCCTCCAGCTTTTGAAGCTATATCACTTATATCGCAAGTATTTGAAGCTAAATCATATGTGTCGCATGGATTAGAAGCTGAACCTTCTACATCGCATTGATTTGTAGCTAAATCATGTGTTTCGCACGGATTTGAGCTAACTCGTTTGTTTCGAATGCAGTTGAAGCTAAATCATGTATATCACAAGTATTTGAAGCTAAACCATTTGTATCGCATGGATTTGAAGCTCTGTCTTCTACTTCGCATTGATTTGACGCTAAATATTGTGTTTCGAATGGATTTGAAGCTAACTGGTTCGTTGCCCATGCAGTTAAATCTAAATAACGTATATCACAAGTATTTGAAGCTAAACCATTTGTTTCGCATGGATTTGAAGCTAAATCTTTCGTCTCGCATGAATTTGAAGCTAAGCCTTCTACTTCGTATTGATTTGAAGCTAAATCATGTGTTTCGCATGGATTTGAAGCTAACTCGTTTGTTTCGCATGGGTTTTGATGCTAAGCCTCCTAGAACGCACTGATTTGAAGCTGAATCATGTCTTTCGCATGGATTTGAAGCTAACTCGTTTTTTCCGCCTGCATTTGAAGCTATATCATGTATATCACAAGTATTTGAAGCTAAATCATTTGATCGCATGGAATTGAAGCTACCTCGTTTGTTCCTCCTGCTTTTGAAGCTATATCACTTATATCGCATGGATTTGAAGCTGAACCTTCTACATCGCATTGATTTGAAGCTAAATCATGTGTATCGCATGGACTTGAAGATAAACCTTCTACATCGCATTGATTTGTAGCTAAATCATGTGTTTCGCATGGATTTGAAGCTAACACGTTTGTTTCGCATGCAGTTGCAGCTAAATAATGTATATCACAAGTATTTGTAACTAAACCATTTGTTTCGCATGGATTTGAAGCTAAGCCTTCTACTGCGCATGGATTTGAAGCTAACTCGTTTTTTCCGCCTGCATTTGAAGCTATATCATGTATATCACAAGTATTTGAAGCTAAATCATGTGTTTCGCTTGGATTTGAAGCTAACCTTCTACATCGCATTGATTTGAAGCTAAATCATATGTTTCTCGTGGATTTGAAGGTAACTCGTTTGTTTCGCATGCAGTTTATGCTAAATCATGTCTTTCACAAGTATTTGAAGATGAACCATTTGAATCGCATGGCTTTGAAACTGAGCCTTCTACTTCGCACAGATTTACACCTAAATAATGTGTTTCGCATGGATTTGAAGCTAAACCTTCTACATCCCATGGATTTGAAGCTAAATCATGTGTTTGGCATGGATTTGAATCTAAACCTTCTACATCGCATTGATTTGCAGCTAAATCGTGTGTTTCGCATGGATTTGAAGCTAACTCGTTTGATTAGTCGGCATTTGAAGCTATATCACTTATACCCCAAGTGTTTGAAGCTAAATCATTTGCTTCGCATGGATTTGAAGCTAAACCTTCTACTTCGTATTGATTTGAAGCTAAAACGCGTGTTTCGCATGGATTTGAAGCTAACTCGTTTGATTAGTCGGCATTTGAAGCTATATCACTTATACCCCAAGTGTTTGAAGCTAAATCATTTGCTTCGCATGGATTTGAAGCTAAACCTTCTACTTCGTATTGATTTGAAGCTAAAACGCGTGTTTCGCATGGATTTGAAGCTAACTAGTTCGTTGCGCATGCAGTTAAATCTAAATAACGTATATCACAAGTATTTGAAGCTAATCCATTTGACTCGCATGGATTTGAAACTAAGCCTTCTACTTCGCATTAATTGAAAGCTAAATCACGTGTTCTGCATGGATTTGAAGCTAAACCTTCTACATTGCATAGATTTGAATCTAAATCATGTGTTTCACATGGATTTGAAGCTAACTCGTTTGTTTCGCATGCAGTTGAACCTAAACCACGTCTTTCACAAGTATTTGAAGATGAATGATTTGAATCGCATGGATTTGAACCTGAGCCTTCTACTTCGTATTGATTTGAAGCTAAATCATGTGTTTCGCATAGATTTGAAGCTAACTCGTTTGTTTCGCATGGGTTTCGATGCTAAGCCTCCTAGGACGCACTGATTTGAAGCTAAATCATGTCTTCGCATGGATTTGAAGCTAAACTTTCTACATCGCATTGATTTGAAGCTAACTCGTTTGTTTCGCATGCAGTTGAAGCTAAATCATGTCTTTGACAAGTATTTGAAGATTAACCATTTGAATCGCATGGATTTGAACCTGAGCCATCTACTTCGCACTGATTTGCAGCTAAATAATGTGTTTCGCATCGATTTGAAGCTAAACCTTCTACATCGTATTGATTTGAAGCTAAATCGTGTGTTTCGCATGGATTTGAAGCTAACTCGTTTGTTTCGCATGCAGTTGTAGCTAAATAATGTATATCACAAGTATTTGTAACTAAACCGTTTGTTTCGCATTAATTTGAAGCTAAATCATATGTGTCGCATGCATTTGAAGCTGAAACTTCTTCATCGCATTGATTTGAAGCAAAATCTTGTGTATCGCATGCAGTTGAAGCTACACCACCCATATCCCAAGTGTCTGAAGCTAAATCATGTGTTTCGCATGGATTTGAAGCTGAACCTTCTACATCGCATTGATTTGAAGCTAAATCGTGTAAATCGCATGGATTTGAAGCTAAACCTTCTACATCGCATTGATTTGAAGCTAAATCATGTGTTTCGCATGGATTTGAAGCTAACTCGTTTGTTTCGCATGCAGTTGTAGCTAAATAATGTATATCAGTAGCATTTGTATCTTATCCATTTGTTTCGCATGGATTTGAAGCTAAGCCTTCTACTTCGCATTGATTTGAAGCTAAATCATTTGTTTCGCATGGATTTGAAGCTAAACCTTCTAGATCGCATGGATTTGAAGCTAAACCTTCTACATCGCATTGACTTGCAGCTAAATCATGTGTTTCGCATGGATTTTAAGCTAACTCGTTTGTTTCGCATGCAGTTGAAACTAAATAATGTATATCACATGTATTTGCAGCTAAACAATTCATTCGCATGGATTTGAAGCTAAGCCTTCTACTTGGCATTGAATTGAAGCTAAATCGTGTGTTTTGCATGGATTTGAAACCAACTCGTTTGTTCCTCCTGTATTTGAAGCTGTATCATTTATATCGCACGTATTTGAAGCTAATGCATTTGTTTCGCATGGATTTGAAGCTAAGCCTTCTACTTCGCATTGATTGGATCCTAAATCACGTGTTTTGCATGGATTTGAGCTAAGCTTTCTACATCGCATTGATTTTCAGCTGAATCATGTGTTTCGCATGGATTTGAAGCTCTCTCGTTCGATTCGCCTGCATTTGAAACTATATCACTTATATTGCAAGCATTTGAAGCTAAATCATGTGTTTCGCATGGATTTGAAGCTAAACCTGCTACTTCGCATTGATTTGAAGCTAAATTATGTGTTTCGCGTCGATTTGAAGATAACTCGTTGTTTCGCATGCAGTTGAAACTAAATCATGCATTTCACAAATATTTGAAGCCGAACCATTAGATTCGCATGGATTTGAAGCTAAGCCTTCTACTTCGCCCTGATTTGAAGCTATATCATGTGTTTCGCGTGGATTCGGAGCGAACTCGTTTGCTTCGAATGCAGTTGATGCTAGGTCATGTATATCACAAGTATTTGAAGCTAAACTATTTGTATCGCATGGATTTGAAGCTCTGCCTTCTACTTCGCATTGATTTGACGCTAAATATTGTGTTTCGAATGGATTTGAAGCTAACTCGTTCGTTTCGCATGCAGTTGAAGCTAAATCATGTCTTTCACAAGTATTTGAAGATGAACCATTTGAATCGCATGGCTTTGAACCTGAGCCTTCTACTTCGCACTGATTTGCACCTAAATAATGTGTTTCGCATGGATTTGAATCTAAACCTTCTACATCCCATGGATTTGAAGCTAAATCATGTGTTTGGCATGGATTTGAAGCTAAACCTTCTACATCGCATTGATTTGCAGCTGAATCATGTGTTTCGCATGGATTTGCGTGCTAACTCGTTCGTTTCGCCTGCATTTGAAACTATATCACTTATATCGCAAGTATTTGAAGCTAAATCATGTGTTTCGCATGGATTTGAATCTAAACCTGCTACTTCGCATTGATTTGAAGCTAAATTATGTGTTTCGCGTGGATTTGAAGGTAACTCGTTGTTTCGCATGCTGTTGAAACTAAATCATGTATATCACATGTATTTGCAGCTAAACAATTCATTCGCATGGATTTGAAGCTAAGCCTTCTACTTGGCATTGAATTGAAGCTAAATCGTGTGTTTTGCATGGATTTGAAGCTAACTCGTTTGTTTCTGCTGTATTTGAAGCTATATCATTTATATCGCAAGTATTTGAAGCTAAAGCATTTGTCTCGCATGGATTTGAAGCTAAACCTGCTACTTCGCATTGATTTGAAGCTAAATTATGTGTTTCGCGTCGATTTGAAGATAACTCGTTGTTTCGCATGCAGTTGAAACTAAATCATGCATTTCACAAATATTTGAAGCCGAACCATTAGATTCGCATGGATTTGAAGCTAAGCCTTCTACTTCGCCCTGATTTGAAGCTATATCATGTGTTTCGCGTGGATTCGGAGCGAACTCGTTTGCTTCGAATGCAGTTGATGCTAGGTCATGTATATCACAAGTATTTGAAGCTAAACTATTTGTATCGCATGGATTTGAAGCTCTGCCTTCTACTTCGCATTGATTTGACGCTAAATATTGTGTTTCGAATGGATTTGAAGCTAACTCGTTCGTTTCGCATGCAGTTGAAGCTAAATCATGTCTTTCACAAGTATTTGAAGATGAACCATTTGAATCGCATGGCTTTGAACCTGAGCCTTCTACTTCGCACTGATTTGCACCTAAATAATGTGTTTCGCATGGATTTGAATCTAAACCTTCTACATCCCATGGATTTGAAGCTAAATCATGTGTTTGGCATGGATTTGAAGCTAAACCTTCTACATCGCATTGATTTGCAGCTGAATCATGTGTTTCGCATGGATTTGCGTGCTAACTCGTTCGTTTCGCCTGCATTTGAAACTATATCACTTATATCGCAAGTATTTGAAGCTAAATCATGTGTTTCGCATGGATTTGAATCTAAACCTGCTACTTCGCATTGATTTGAAGCTAAATTATGTGTTTCGCGTGGATTTGAAGGTAACTCGTTGTTTCGCATGCAGTTGAAACTAAATCATGTATATCACATGTATTTGCAGCTAAACAATTCATTCGCATGGATTTGAAGCTAAGCCTTCTACTTGGCATTGAATTGAAGCTAAATCGTGTGTTTTGCATGGATTTGAAGCTAACTCGTTTGTTTCTGCTGTATTTGAAGCTATATCATTTATATCGCAAGTATTTGAAGCTAAAGCATTTGTCTCGCATGGATTTGAAGCTAAGCCTTCTACTTCGCATTGATTGGATCCTAAATCACGTGTTTTGCATGGATTTGAATCTAAGCCTTCTACATAGCATTAATTTGCAGCTGAATCATGTATTTCGCATGGATTTGAAGCTAACTCGTTCGTTCCTCCTGAATTTGAAACTATATCACTTATATCGCAAGAATTGGAAGCTCAATCATTTGTTTCGCATGGATTTCAAGCTAAACCTGCTACTTCGCATTGATTTGAAGCTATATTATGTGTTTAGCGTGGATTTGAAGGTAACTCGTTGTTTCGCATGCAGTTGAAGCTAAATCATGCATTTCACAAGTATTTGAAGCCGAACCATTAGATTCGCATGGATTTGAAGCTAAGCCTTCTACTTCGCACTGATTTGAAGCTAAATCATGTGTTTCGCGTGGATTTGAAGGTAACTCGTTTGTTTCGAATGCAGTTGAAGCTAAATCATGTCTGTCACAATTATTTGTAGCTCAACCATTTGTTTCGCATGGATTTACAGCTCAACCATTTGTTTCGCATGGATTTGAAGCTAAATCATGTGTTTCTCATGGATTTGAAGCAAACTCGTTTCTTTGGCTAGCATTGAAGCTATATCACTTATATCGCAAGTATTTGATGCCAAAATCATTTGTTTCGCACGGATTTGAAGCTAAACTTTCTACTTCGCATTGATTTGAAGCTAAATCATGTGTTTCGTATGGATTTGAAGCAAACTCGTTCGTTTCGCCTGCATCTGAAGCTATATCCCCTATATCGCAAGTATTTGATGCTAAATCATTTGTTTCGCACAGATTTGAAGCTAAACCTTTTACATCGCATTGATTTGAAAATAAATCATGTGTTTCGCTTGGATTTGAAGCTAAATCATGTGTTTCGCATGGATTTGAAGATAACTCGTTTGTGTCGCCTGCATTTGAAGCTATATCATTTATATCGCAAGTATTTGATGCCAAAATCATTTGTTTCGCACGCATTTGAATCTAAACCTTCTACTTCGCATTGATTTGAAGCTAAATCATGTGTTTCGTATGGATTTGAAGCTAACTCGTTCGTTTCGCCTGCATCTGAAGCTATATCCCTTATATCGCAAGTATTTGTGCTAAATCATTTGTTTCGCACAGATTTGAAGCTAAACCTTTTACATCGCATTGATTTGAAGATAAATCATGTGTTTCGCTTGGATTTGAAGCTAAATCATGTGTTTCGCATGGATTTGAAGCTAACTCGTTTGTGTCGCCTGCATTTGAAGCTATATCATTTATATCGCAAGTTTTTGATGCCAAAATCATTTGTTTCGCACGCATTTGAATCTAAACCTTCTACTTCGCATTGATTTGAAGCTAAATCATGTGTTTCGTATGGATTTGAAGCTAACTCGTTTGTTTCGCATGCAATTGAAGCTAAATCATGTCTTTCACAAGTATTTGAAGATGAACCATTTAAATCGCATGGCTTTGAACCTGAGCCTTCTACTTCGCACTGATTTACACCTAAATAATGTGTTTCGCATGGATTTGAAGCTAAACCTTCTACATCCCATGGATTTGAAGCTAAATCATGTGTTTGGCATGGATTTGAATCTAAACCTTCTACATCGCATTGATTTGCAGCTGAATCATGTGTTTCGCATGTATTTGAAGCTAACTCGTTCGTTTCGCCTGCATTTGAAACTATATCACTTATATCGCAAGTATTTGAAGCTAAATCATGAGTTTCGCTTGGATTTGAAGCTAAACCTTCTACATCGCATTGATTTGAAGCTTAATCTAGTGTATCGCATGGATTTGACGCTAAACCTCCTACAACGCATTGATTTGCAGCTAAGTCATGTGTTTCGCATGGATTTGAAGCTAACTCGTTCATTTCGCCTGCAGTTGAATCTACATCACTTATATCGCAAGTATTTGAAGCTAAATCATGTGTTTCGCTTGGATTTGAAGCTAAACCTTCTACATCGCATTCATTTGAACCAATTCATGTGTTTCGCGTAGATTTGAAGCTAACTCGTTTGTTTCGCATGCAGTTGTAGCTAAATAATGTATATCACAAGTATTTGTAGCTAACTCATTTGTTTCGCATGGATTTGAAGCTAAGCCTTGTACTTCGCATTGATTTGAAGCTAAATCATTTGTTTCGTATAGAACTGAAGCTAAGCCTTCTACTTCGCATTAATAGGAAGCTAAATCACGTGTTTTGCATGGATTTGAAGCTAAACCTTCTACATCGCATCGATTTGAACCTAAATCATGTGTTTCGCTTGGATTTGAAGCTAACTCGTTTGTTTCGCATGCAGTTGTAGCTTAATAATGTATATCGCAAGTATTTGTAGCTAAACCATTTGTTTCGCATGGATTTGAAGCTAAGCCTTCTACTTCGCAATGATTTGAAGCTAAATCATTTGTTTCACATGGAATTGAAGCTACCTCGTTTGTTCCTCCAGCTTTTGAAGCTATATCACTTATATCGCAAGTATTTGAAGCTAAATCATATGTGTCGCATGGATTAGAAGCTGAACCTTCTACATCGCATTGATTTGAGGCTAAATCTTGTGTATCGCATGGATTTGAAGCTAAACCTTCTACATCGCATTGATTTGCAGCTAAATCGTGTGTTTCGCATGGATTTGAAGCTAACTGGTTCGTTGCCCATGCAGTTAAATCTAAATAACTTATATCACAAGTATTTGAAGCTAAACCATTTGTTTCGCATGGATTTGAAGCTAAATCTTTCGTCTCGCATGAGTTTGAAGCTAAGCCTTCTACTTCGTATTGATTTGAAGCTAAATCATGTGTTTCGCATGGATTTGAAGCTAACTCGTTTGTTTCGCATGGGTTTTGATGCTAAGCCTCCTAGAACGCACTGATTTGAAGCTGAATCATGTCTTTCGCATGGATTTGAAGCTAACTCGTTTTTTCCGCCTGCATTTGAAGCTATATCATGTATATCACAAGTATTTGAAGCTAAATCATTTGATCGCATGGAATTGAAGCTACCTCGTTTGTTCCTCCAGCTTTTGAAGCTATATCACTTATATCGCAAGTATTTGAAGCTAAATCATATGTGTCGCATGGATTAGAAGCTGAACCTTCTACATCGCATTGATTTGTAGCTAAATCATGTGTTTCGCACGGATTTGAAGCTAACTCGTTTGTTTCGAATGCAGTTGAAGCTAAATCATGTATATCACAAGTATTTGAAGCTAAACCATTTGTATCGCATGGATTTGAAGCTCTGTCTTCTACTTCGCATTGATTTGACGCTAAATATTGTGTTTCGAATGGATTTGAAGCTAACTGGTTCGTTGCCCATGCAGTTAAATCTAAATAACGTATATCACAAGTATTTGAAGCTAAACCATTTGTTTCGCATGGATTTGAAGCTAAATCTTTCGTCTCGCATGAATTTGAAGCTAAGCCTTCTACTTCGTATTGATTTGAAGCTAAATCATGTGTTTCGCATGGATTTGAAGCTAACTCGTTTGTTTCGCATGGGTTTTGATGCTAAGCCTCCTAGAACGCACTGATTTTCAGCTGAATCATGTGTTTCGCATGGATTTGAAGCTCTCTCGTTCGATTCGCCTGCATTTGAAACTATATCACTTATATTGCAAGCATTTGAAGCTAAATCATGTGTTTCGCATGGATTTGAAGCTAAACCTGCTACTTCGCATTGATTTGAAGCTAAATTATGTGTTTCGCGTCGATTTGAAGATAACTCGTTGTTTCGCATGCAGTTGAAACTAAATCATGCATTTCACAAATATTTGAAGCCGAACCATTAGATTCGCATGGATTTGAAGCTAAGCCTTCTACTTCGCCCTGATTTGAAGCTATATCATGTGTTTCGCGTGGATTCGGAGCGAACTCGTTTGCTTCGAATGCAGTTGATGCTAGGTCATGTATATCACAAGTATTTGAAGCTAAACTATTTGTATCGCATGGATTTGAAGCTCTGCCTTCTACTTCGCATTGATTTGACGCTAAATATTGTGTTTCGAATGGATTTGAAGCTAACTCGTTCGTTTCGCATGCAGTTGAAGCTAAATCATGTCGTTCTCAACTATTTGAAGATGAACCAATTGAATCGCATAGCTTTGAACCTGAGCCTTCTGCTTGGCACTGATTTGCACCTAAATAATGTGTTTCGCATGCAGTTGAAACTAAATCATGTATATCACAAGTATTTGCAGCTAAACAATTGATTCGCATGGATTTGATGCTAAGCCTTCTACTTGGCATTGAATTGAAGCTAAATCGTGTGTTTTGCATGGATTTGAAGGTAACTCGTTTGTTTCTCCTGTTTTTGAAGCTGTATCATTTATATCGCAAGTATTTGAAGCTAAACCATTTGTTTCGCATGTATTAGAAGCTAAGCCTTCTACTTGGAATTGAATTGAAGCTAAATCGTGTGTTTTGCATGGATTTGAAGCTAACTCGTTTGTTTCTCCTGTATTTGAAGTGTATCATTTATATCGCACGTATTTGTAGCTAATCCGTTTGTTTCGCATGGATTTGAAGCTAAGCCTTCTACTTCGCATTGATTGGATCCTAAATCACGTGTTTTGCATGGATTTGAAGCTGAGCCTTCTACATCGTATTGATTTGAAGCTAAATCATGCATTTTGCAAGTATTTGATGCCGAACCATTAGATTCGCATGGATTTGAAGCTAAGCCTTCTACTTCGCACTGATTTGAAGTTAAATCATGTGTTTCGCCTGGATTTGGAGCTAACTCGTTTGCTTCGAATGCAGTTGAATCTAAATCATGTATATCACAAGTATTTGAAGCTACACCATTTGTATCGCATGGATTTGATGCTCTGCCTTCTGCTTCGCATTGATTTGACGCTAAATATTGTGTTTCGAATGGATTTGAAGCTAACTCGTTTGTTTCGCATGCAGTTAAAACTAAATCATGTATATCACAAGTATTTGCAGCTAAACAATTCATTCGCATGGATTTGAACCTCAGCCTTCTACTTGGCATTGAATTGAAGATAAATCGTGTGTTTTGCATGGATTTGAAGCTAACTCGTTCGTTTCTCCTGTATTTGAAGCTGTATCATTTATATCGCAAGTATTTGAAGCTAAACCATTTGTATCGCATGGATTTGAAGCTAAGCCTTCTACTTCGCATTGATTGGATCCTAAATCACGTGTTTTGCATGGATTTGAAGCTAAGCCTTCTACATCGCATTGATTTGAAGCTAAATCATGTGTTTCGCGTGGATTTGAAGGTAACTCGTTTGTTTCGCATGCAGTTGAAGCTAAATCATGTCGTTCTCAACTATTTGAAGATGAACCAATTGAATCGCATAGCTTTGAACCTGAGCCATCTGCTTGGCACTGATTTGCACCTAAATAATGTGTTTCGCATGCAGTTGAAACTAAATCATGTATATCACAAGTATTTGCAGCTAAACAATTGATTCGCATGGATTTGATACTAAGCCTTCTACTTGGCATTGAATT
Organism: Megalopta genalis; assembly: GCF_051020955.1. Taxonomy (NCBI): domain Eukaryota; kingdom Metazoa; phylum Arthropoda; class Insecta; order Hymenoptera; family Halictidae; genus Megalopta; species Megalopta genalis. Next base: position 12,344 of record NW_027477197.1, read on the forward strand.
GAAGCTAAATCGTGTGTTTTGCATGGATTTGAAGGTAACTCGTTTGTTTCTCCTGTTTTTGAAGCTGTATCATTTATATCGCAAGTATTTGAAGCTAAACCATTTGTTTCGCATGTATTAGAAGCTAAGCCTTCTACTTTGCATTGAATTGAAGCTAGATCGTGTGTTTTGCATGGATTTGAAGCTAACTCGTTTGGTTCTCCTGTATTTGAAGCTGTATCATTTATATCGCAAGTATTTGAAGCTAAACCATTTGTTTCGCATGGATTTGAAGCTAAGCCTTCAACTTCGCATTGATTCGATCCTAAATCACGTGTTTTGCATGGATTTGAAACTAAGCCTTCTACATCACATTGATTTGAAGCTAAATCATGTGTTTCGCGTGGATTTGAATGTAACTCATTTGTTTCGCATGCCGTTGAAGCTATATCACCTATATCCCAAGTGTAGGAAGCTCAATCATTTGTTTCGCATGCAGTTTAAGCCAAATCATGTCTTTCACAAGTATTTGAAGCCGAACCATTAGATTCGCATGGATTTGAAGCTAAGCCTTCTACTTGGCATTGAATTGAATCTAAATCGTGTGTTTGCATGGATTTGAAGCTAACTCGTTTGTTTCTCCTGTATTTGAAGCTGTATCATTTATATCGCACGTATTTGAAGCTAATCCGTTTGTTTCGCATGGATTTTAAGCTAAGCCTTCTACTTCGCATTGATTGGATCCTAAATCACGTGTTTTGCATGGATTTGAAGCTAAGCCTTCTACATCGTATTGATTTGAAGCTAAATCATGCATTTCGCAAGTATTTGAAGCCGAACCATTAGATTCGCATGGATTTGAATCTAAGCCTTCTACTTCGCACTGATTTGAAGTTAAATCATGTGTTTCGCCTGGATTTGGAGCTAACTCGTTTGCTTCGAATGCAGTTGAAGCTAAATCATGTATATCACAAGTATTTGAAGCTGCACCATTTGTATCGCATGGATTTGAAGCTCTGCCTTCTACTTCGCATTGATTTGACGCTAAATATTGTGTTTCGAATGGATTTGAAGCTAACTCGTTTGTTTCGCATGCAGTTAAAACTAAATCATGTATATCACAAGTATTTGCAGCTAAACAATTGATTCGCATGGATTTGAAGCTAAATCATGTGTTTGGCGTGGATTCGAATATAACTCATTTGTTTCGCATGCAGTTGAAGCTATATCACCTATATCCCAAGTGTAGGAAACTCAATCATTTGTTTCGCATGGATTTGAAGCTAAGCCTTCTACTTGGCATTGAATTGAATCTAAATCGCGTGTTTGCATGGATTTGAAGCTAACTCGTTTGTTTCTCCTGTATTTGAAGCTGTATCATTTATATCGCACGTATTTGAAGCTAATCCGTTTGTTTCGCATGGATTTGAAGCTAAGCCTTCTACTTCGCATTCATTGGATCCTAAATCACGTGTTTTGCATGGATTTGTAGCTAAACCTTCTACATCGCATTGATTTGAAGCTAGGTCATGTGTTTCGCTTGGATTTGACGCTAAACATTCTACATCGCATTGATTTGATGCTAAATCATGCGTTCCGTTTGGATTTGAAGCTAACTCTTTTGTTTCGTCTGCATTTGAAGCTATATTACTTATATCGCAAGTATCTGAAGCTAAATCATCTGTGTCGCATGGATTTGCAGCTAAACCTTCTACATAGCATTGATTGAAAGCTTAATCATGTGTTTTGCATGGATTTGAAGCTATCTCGTTTGTTTCGCCTGGAGTTGAATATATATCACTTATATCACAAGTATTTGAAGCATAACCATTTGTTCCGCATCGATTTGAAGCTAAGCCTTCTACTTCGCATTGATTGGATCCTAAATCACGTGTTTTGCATGGATTTGAAGCTAAGCCTTCTACATCGCATTGATTTGAAGCTAAATCATGTGTTTCGCGTGGATTTGAAGGTAACTCGTTTGTTTCGCATGCAGTTGAAGCTAAATCATGTCTTTCACAAGTATTTGAAGATGAACCATTTGAATCGCATGGCTTTGAACCTGAGCCTTCTACTTTGCACTGATTTGCACCTAAATAATGTGGTTCGCATGGATTTGAAGCTAAACCTTCTACATCCCATGGATTTGAAGCAAAATCATGTGTTTGGCATGGATTTGAAGCTAAACCTTCTACATCGCATTGATTTGCAGCTGAATCATGTGTTTCGCATGGATTTGAAGCTCACTCGTTCGTTTCGCCTGCATTTGAAAATATATCGCTTATATCGCAAGTATCTGAAGCTAAATCATGTGTTTCGCATGGATTTGAAGCTAAACCTGCTACTTCGCATTGATTTGAAGCTAAATTATGTGTTTCGCGTGGATTTGAAGGTAACTCGTTTTTTCGCATGCAGTTGAAGCTAAGTCATGCATTTCACAAGTATTTGAAGCCGAACCATTAGATTCGCATGGATTTGAAGCTAAGCCTTCTACTTGGCATTGAATTGAAGCTAAATCGTGTGCTTGCATGGATTTGAAGCTAACTCGTTTGTTTCTCCTATATTTGAAGCTGTATCATTTATATCGCACGTATTTGAAGCTAATCCGTTTGTTTCGCATGGATTTGAAGCTAAGCCTTCTACTTCGCATTGATTGGATCCTAAATCACGTGTTTTGCATGGATTTGAAGCTAAGCCTTCTACATCGTATTGATTTGAAGCTAATTATGCATTTCATAAGTATTTGAAGCCGAACCATTAGATTCGCATGGATTTGAAGCTAAGCCTTCTACTTCGCACTGATTTGAAGTTAAATCATGTGTTTCGCGTGGATTTGGTGCTAACTCGTTTGCTTCGAATGCAGTTGAAGCTAAATCATGTATATCACAAGTATTTGAAGCTAAACCATTTGTGTCGCATGGATTTGAAGCTCTGCCTTCTACTTCGCATTGATTTGACGCTAAATATTGTGTTTCGAATGGATTTGAAGCTAACTCGTTTGTTTCGCATGCAGTTGAATCTATATCACTTATATCGCAAGTATTTGGAGCTAAATCATGTGTAACGCATGTATTTGGAAACCTAACTCGTTTGATTTGTCTGCATTTGTAACCTATATAACGTATATCCCAAGTGTTTAAAGCTAACTCATTTGTTTCGCGTGGATTTGAAGCTAAACCTTCTACATCGCATTGATTTGAAGTTAGGTCATGTGTTTCGCTTGGATTTGACGCTAAACATTCTACATCGCATTGATTTGATGCTAAATCATGCGTTCCTCTTGGATTTGAAGCTAACTCCTTTGTTTCGTCTGCATTTGAAGCTATATTACTTATATCGCAAGTATCTGAAGCTAAATCATCTGTGTCGCATGGATTTGCAGCTAAACCTTCTACATAGCATTGATTGGAAGCTTAATCATGTGTTTTGCATGGATTTGAAGCTAAGCCTTCTACATCGCATTGATTGAAGCTAAATCATGTGTTTCGCATGGATTTGAAGCTCACTCGTTCGTTTCGCCTGCATTTGAAACTATATCACTTATATCGCAAGTATTTGAAGCTAAATCATGTGTTTCGATGGATTTGAAGCTAAACCTTCTACATCGCATTGATTTGAAGCTAAATCATGTGTTTCGCATGGATTTGAAGCTCACTCGTTCGTTTCGCCTGCATTTGAAACTATATCGCTTATATCGCAAGTATCTGAAGCTAAATCATGTGTTTCGCATGGATTTGAAGCTAAACCTGCTACTTCGCATTGATTTGAAGCTAAGCCTTCTACTTGGCATTGAATTGAAGCTAAATCGTGTGCTTGCATGGATTTGAAGCTAACTCGTTTGTTTCTCCTATATTTGAAGCTGTATCATTTATATCGCACGTATTTGAAGCTAATCCGTTTGTTTCGCATGGATTTGAAGCTAAGCCTTCTACTTCGCATTGATTGGATCCTAAATCACGTGTTTTGCATGGATTTGAAGCTAAGCCTTCTACATCGTATTGATTGAAGCTAATTATGCATTTCATAAGTATTTGAAGCCGAACCATTAGATTCGCATGGATTTGAAGCTAAGCCTTCTACTTCGCACTGATTTGAAGTTAAATCATGTGTTTCGCGTGGATTTGGTGCTAACTCGTTTGCTTCGAATGCAGTTGAAGCTAAATCATGTATATCACAAGTATTTGAAGCTAAACCATTTGTGTCGCATGGATTTGAAGCTCTGCCTTCTACTTCGCATTGATTTGACGCTAAATATTGTGTTTCGAATGGATTTGAAGCTAACTCGTTTGTTTCGCATGCAGTTGAATCTATATCACTTATATCGCAAGTATTTGGAGCTAAATCATGTGTAACGCATGTATTTGGAAACCTAACTCGTTTGATTTGTCTGCATTTGTAACCTATATAACGTATATCCCAAGTGTTTAAAGCTAACTCATTTGTTTCGCGTGGATTTGAAGCTAAACCTTCTACATCGCATTGATTTGAAGCTAGGTCATGTGTTTCGCTTGGATTTGACGCTAAACATTCTACATCGCATTGATTTGATGCTAAATCATGCGTTCCGCTTGGATTTGAAGCTAACTCCTTTGTTTCGTCTGCATTTGAAGCTATATTACTTATATCGCAAGTATCTGAAGCTAAATCATCTGTGTCGCATGGATTTGAAGCTAAGCCTTCTACATCGCATTGATTTGAAGCTTAATCATGTGTTTCGCATGGATTTGAAGCTCACTCGTTCGTTTCGCCTGCATTTGAAACTATATCACTTATATCGCAAGTATTTGAAGCTAAATCATGTGTTTCGATGGATTTGAAGCTAAACCTTCTACATCGCATTGATTTGAAGCTAAATCATGTGTTTCGCATGGATTTGAAGCTAACTCGTTTGTTTCGCATGCAGTTGTAGCTAAATAATGTATATCACAAGTATTTGTAGCTAAACCATTTGTTTCCCATGGATTTGAAGCTAAACCATCTACATCGCAGTGATTTGAAGCTAAATCGTGTATTTTGCATGGATTTGAAGCTAACTCGATTGTTTCTCCTGTATTTGAAGCTGTATCATTTATATCGCAAGTGTTTGAGCTAAACCACTTGCTTCGCATGGATTTGAAGCTAAGCCTTCTACTTCGCATTGATTGGATGCTAAATCGAGTGTTTTGCATGGATTTGAAGCTTGGCCTTCTACATCACATTGATTTGAAGCTAAATCATGTGTTTCGCGTGGATTTGAAGGTAACTCGTTTGTTTCGCATGCAGTTGAAGCTAAATCATGTCTTTCACAAGTATTTGAAGATGAACCACTTGAATCGCATGGCTTTGAACCTGAGCCTTCTACTTCCCACTGATTTGCACCTAACAAATGTGTTTCGCATGAATTTGAAGCTAAACCTTCTACATCCCATGGATTTGAAGCTAAACATTCTACATCCCATAGATTTGAAGCTAAATCATGTGTTTGGCATGGATTTGAAGCTAAACCTTCTACATCGTATTGATTTGCAGCTGAATCATGTGTTTGGCATGGATTTGAAGCTAACTCGTTCGTTTCGCCTTTTTTAAAAGCTAGATCACTTATATCGCAAGTATTTGAAGCTAAAGCATGTGTTTCGCTTGGATTTGAAGTTAAACCTTCTACATCGCAGTGATTTGAGGCTCAACCATTTGTTTCGCATGGATTTGAAGCTAAACCTTCTACATCGCATTGATTTGCTGCTAAATCATGTGTTTCGCATGTATTTGAAGCTGACTCGTTTGTTGCGCATGCAATTGAATCTAAATAACGTATAACACAAGTATTTGTAGCTAAACAATTTGTTTCACATGGATTTGAATCTAAGCCGTGTACTTCTAATTGATTTGAAGGTAAATCATGTGTTACGCACGGATTTGAAGCTAAACCTTCTACATCGCTTTGATTTGCAGCTAAATCATTTGTTTGACATGGATTTGAAGCTATCTCGTTTGTTTCGCCAGCATTTGAAACTATATCATTTACATCGCAAGTATCTGAAGCAAAACCATTCGTTTCGCAAGAATATGAAGCTAATCCATGCGTTTCGCATGAATTTGAATCTAAATCATGTGTTTCGCAAGCATTTGAAGATAACTCGACTATTCCGCCTGCTTTTGAATCTAAATCATTTGTTTCGCACGTAGTTGAAGCTAAACCTTCTACATCGCATTGATTTGAAGCTAAATCGTGTGTTTCGCATGGATTTGAAGCTAACTCGTTTGTTTCGCATGCAGTTGTAGCTAAATATTGTATATCACAAGTATTTGTAGCTAAACCATTTGTTTGGCACGTATTTGAAGCTAAGCCTTCTACTTCGCACTGATTTGCAGCTAAATCACGTCTCTCGCTTGGATTTGAAGCTAACTCGTTTGTTTCGCATGCAGCTGAAGCTAAATCATGTATATCACAAGTATCTGTATCTAAGCCATTTGTTTCGCTTGGATTTGAAGCCAAGCCTTCTACTAAGAATTGACTTGAAACTAAATCATTTGTTTCGCATGGATTTGAAGCTAATCGTGTGTTTCGTCTGCATTTGAAGCTACATCACCAATATCGAGAGTATTGAAGATGAGTCATTTGTTTTGCTCAGATTTGAATCTAAACCTTCTACATCGCATTGATTTGAAGCTAAATCATGTGTTTCCCTTGTATATGAAGCTAGATCATTTGTTTCACATGGATTTGAAGCTAACTCGTTTGTTTCGCCTGCATTTGAAGCTGTATCACATATATCGCAAGTATTTGAATGTAAATCATTTGTTTCTCGCGGATTTGAAGCTAAGCCTACTACATCACATTGGTGTGAATCTAAATCATGTGTTTCGCATGGATTTGAAGCTAACTCGTTTGTATCGCATGCAGATGAAGCTAAATCATGTATATCACAAGTAGTTGAAGCTAAACCATTTGTTTCGCTTGGATTTGAAGATGAGCCTTCAACTTCGCATTCATTTGAAGCTAAATCATGTGTTTCGCATGGGATTGAAGCTAACTCATTTGTCTCTCCTGCATTTGAAGCTATATCACTTATATCGCAAGTATTTGAATGTAAATCATTTGTTTCACGCGGATTTGAAGCTAAACCTTCCCCATCGCATTGGTTTGAAGCTAAATCATTTGTTTCGCATGTATTTGGAGCTAGCTCGTTTGTTTCGCATGCAGTTGAAGCAAAATCATGTATATCACAAGTAGTTGAAGCTAAACAATTTGTTCCGCATGGATTTGAAGCTAAACCTTCTACATCGCATTGATTTGTAGCTAAATCATGTGTTTCCCTTGGATATGAAGCTAAATCATGTGTTTCGCATGGATTTGAAGCTAACTCGTTTGTTTCCCCTGCCTTTCAAGCTATATCACTTATATCGCAAGTATCTGATGCTAAATCATTTGTTTCGCATGGATTTGAAGCTAAACCTTCTACATCGCATTGATTTGAAGCTAACTCTTTTGTTTCGCCTGCATTTGAAGCTATATCACTTATATTGCAAGTAATTGAAGCTAAATCATTTGTTTCGCGAGGATTTGTAGCTAAACCTTCCACATCGCATTGATTTGAAACTAAGTCTTTTGTTTCTCATGTATTTGAAGCGAAACCTTCTACTTCGCATTGATTTGAAGCTAAATCATTTGTTTCGCATGTATTTGAAGCTAGCTCGTTTGTTTCGCATGCAGTTGAAGCTAAATCGTGTATATCACAAGTAGTTGAAGCTAAACAATTTGTTCCGCATGGATTTGAAGCTAAACCTTCTACATCGCATTGATTTGTAGCTAAATCATGTGTTCCCCTTGGATATGAAGCTAAATCATGTGTTTCGCATGGATTTGAACCTAACTCGTTTGTTTTCCTGCTTTTGAACCTACTCCGTTTATATCGCAAGTATTTGTAGCTAACTCGTTTGTTTCGCATGCATCTGAAGCTGTATCGCTTATATTCGCAAGTATTTGAAGCTAAATCATGTGATTCGCGTGGATTTGAAGGTAACTCGTTTGTTTCGCATGCAGTTGAAGCTAAATCATGTCTTTCACAAGTATTTGAAGATGAACCATTTGAATCGCATGGCTTTGAACCTGAGCCTTCTTCTTCGCACTGATTTGCACCTAAATAATGTGTTTCGCATGGATTTGAAGCTAAGCCTACTACTTCGCACTGATTTGATGTTAAATCATGCGTTTCGCGTGGATTTGGAGCTAACTCGATTGCTTCGAATGCAGTGGAAGCTAAATCATGTATATCACAAGTATTAGAAGCTAAACCATTTGTATCGCATGGATTTGAAGCCTTGCCTTCTACTTCGCATTGATTTGACGCTAAGTATTGTGTTTCGAATGGATTTTAAGCTAACTCGTTTGTTTCGCATGCAGTTGAAACTAAATAATGTATATCACATGTATTTGCAGCTAAACAATTCATTCGCATGGATTTGAAGCTAAGCCTTCTACTTGGCATTGAATTGAAGCTAAATCGTGTGTTTTGCATGGATTTGAAACCAACTCGTTTGTTCCTCCTGTATTTGAAGCTGTATCATTTATATCGCACGTATTTGAAGCTAATGCATTTGTTTCGCATGGATTTGAAGCTAAGCCTTCTACTTCGCATTGATTGGATCCTAAATCACGTGTTTTGCATGGATTTGAAGCTAAGCTTTCTACATCGCATTGATTTTCAGCTGAATCATGTGTTTCGCATGGATTTGAAGCTCACTCGTTCGATTCGCCTGCATTTGAAACTATATCACTTATATTGCAAGCATTTGAAGCTAAATCATGTGTTTCGCATGGATTTGAAGCTAAACCTGCTACTTCGCATTGATTTGAAGCTAAATTATGTGTTTCGCGTCGATTTGAAGATAACTCGTTGTTTCGCATGCAGTTGAAACTAAATCATGCATTTCACAAATATTTGAAGCCGAACCATTAGATTCGCATGGATTTGAAGCTAAGCCTTCTACTTCGCCCTGATTTGAAGCTATATCATGTGTTTCGCGTGGATTCGGAGCGAACTCGTTTGCTTCGAATGCAGTTGATGCTAGGTCATGTATATCACAAGTATTTGAAGCTAAACTATTTGTATCGCATGGATTTGAAGCTCTGCCTTCTACTTCGCATTGATTTGACGCTAAATATTGTGTTTCGAATTGATTTGAAGCTAACTCGTTCGTTTCGCATGCAGTTGAAGCTAAATCATGTCTTTCACAAGTATTTGAAGATGAACCATTTGAATCGCATGGCTTTGAACCTGAGCCTTCTACTTCGCACTGATTTGCACCTAAATAATGTGTTTCGCATGGATTTGAATCTAAACCTTCTACAACCCATGGATTTGAAGCTAAATCATGTGTTTGGCATGGATTTGAAGCTAAACCTTCTACATCGCATTGATTTGCAGCTGAATCATGTGTTTCGCATGGATTTGCGTGCTAACTCGTTCGTTTCGCCTGCATTTGAAACTATATCACTTATATCGCAAGTATTTGAAGCTAAATCATGTGTTTCGCATGGATTTGAATCTAAACCTGCTACTTCGCATTGATTTGAAGCTAAATTATGTGTTTCGCGTGGATTTGAAGGTAACTCGTTGTTTCGCATGCAGTTGAAACTAAATCATGTATATCACATGTATTTGCAGCTAAACAATTCATTCGCATGGATTTGAAGCTAAGCCTTCTACTTGGCATTGAATTGAAGCTAAATCGTGTGTTTTGCATGGATTTGAAGCTAACTCGTTTGTTTCTGCTGTATTTGAAGCTATATCATTTATATCGCAAGTATTTGAAGCTAAAGCATTTGTCTCGCATGGATTTGAAGCTAAGCCTTCTACTTCGCATTGATTGGATCCTAAATCACGTGTTTTGCATGGATTTGAATCTAAGCCTTCTACATAGCATTAATTTGCAGCTGAATCATGTATTTCGCATGGATTTGAAGCTAACTCGTTCGTTCCTCCTGAATTTGAAACTATATCACTTATATCGCAAGAATTGGAAGCTCAATCATTTGTTTCGCATGGATTTCAAGCTAAACCTGCTACTTCGCATTGATTTGAAGCTATATTATGTGTTTAGCGTGGATTTGAAGGTAACTCGTTGTTTCGCATGCAGTTGAAGCTAAATCATGCATTTCACAAGTATTTGAAGCCGAACCATTAGATTCGCATGGATTTGAAGCTAAGCCTTCTACTTCGCACTGATTTGAAGCTAAATCATGTGTTTCGCGTGGATTTGAAGGTAACTCGTTTGTTTCGAATGCAGTTGAAGCTAAATCATGTCTGTCACAATTATTTGTATCTCAACCATTTGTTTCGCATGGATTTGAAGCTAAATCATGTGTTTCTCATGGATTTGAAGCAAACTCGTTTCTTTGGCTAGCATTGAAGCTATATCACTTATATCGCAAGTATTTGATGCCAAAATCATTTGTTTCGCACGGATTTGAAGCTAAACTTTCTACTTCGCATTGATTTGAAGCTAAATCATGTGTTTCGTATGGATTTGAAGCAAACTCGTTCGTTTCGCCTGCATCTGAAGCTATATCCCCTATATCGCAAGTATTTGATGCTAAATCATTTGTTTCGCACAGATTTGAAGCTAAACCTTTTACATCGCATTGATTTGAAAATAAATCATGTGTTTCGCTTGGATTTGAAGCTAAATCATGTGTTTCGCATGGATTTGAAGATAACTCGTTTGTGTCGCCTGCATTTGAAGCTATATCATTTATATCGCAAGTATTTGATGCCAAAATCATTTGTTTCGCACGCATTTGAATCTAAACCTTCTACTTCGCATTGATTTGAAGCTAAATCATGTGTTTCGTATGGATTTGAAGCTAACTCGTTCGTTTCGCCTGCATCTGAAGCTATATCCCTTATATCGCAAGTATTTGTGCTAAATCATTTGTTTCGCACAGATTTGAAGCTAAACCTTTTACATCGCATTGATTTGAAGATAAATCATGTGTTTCGCTTGGATTTGAAGCTAAATCATGTGTTTCGCATGGATTTGAAGCTAACTCGTTTGTGTCGCCTGCATTTGAAGCTATATCATTTATATCGCAAGTTTTTGATGCCAAAATCATTTGTTTCGCACGCATTTGAATCTAAACCTTCTACTTCGCATTGATTTGAAGCTAAATCATGTGTTTCGTATGGATTTGAAGCTAACTCGTTTGTTTCGCATGCAATTGAAGCTAAATCATGTCTTTCACAAGTATTTGAAGATGAACCATTTAAATCGCATGGCTTTAAACCTGAGCCTTCTACTTCGCACTGATTTACACCTAAATAATGTGTTTCGCATGGATTTGAAGCTAAACCTTCTACATCCCATGGATTTGAAGCTAAATCATGTGTTTGGCATGGATTTGAATCTAAACCTTCTACATCGCATTGATTTGCAGCTGAATCATGTGTTTCGCATGTATTTGAAGCTAACTCGTTCGTTTCGCCTGCATTTGAAACTATATCACTTATATCGCAAGTATTTGAAGCTAAATCATGAGTTTCGCTTGGATTTGAAGCTAAACCTTCTACATCGCATTGATTTGAAGCTTAATCTAGTGTATCGCATGGATTTGACGTTAAACCTCCTACAACGCATTGATTTGCAGCTAAGTCATGTGTTTCGCATGGATTTGAAGCTAACTCGTTCATTTCGCCTGCAGTTGAATCTACATCACTTATATCGCAAGTATTTGAAGCTAAATCATGTGTTTCGCTTGGATTTGAAGCTAAACCTTCTACATCGCATTCATTTGAACCAATTCATGTGTTTCGCGTAGATTTGAAGCTAACTCGTTTGTTTCGCATGCAGTTGTAGCTAAATAATGTATATCACAAGTATTTGTAGCTAACTCATTTGTTTCGCATGGATTTGAAGCTAAGCCTTGTACTTCGCATTGATTTGAAGCTAAATCATTTGTTTCGTATAGAACTGAAGCTAAGCCTTCTACTTCGCATTAATAGGAAGCTAAATCACGTGTTTTGCATGGATTTGAAGCTAAACCTTCTACATCGCATCGATTTGAACCTAAATCATGTGTTTCGCTTGGATTTGAAGCTAACTCGTTTGTTTCGCATGCAGTTGTAGCTTAATAATGTATATCGCAAGTATTTGTAGCTAAACCATTTGTTTCGCATGGATTTGAAGCTAAGCCTTCTACTTCGCAATGATTTGAAGCTAAATCATTTGTTTCACATGGAATTGAAGCTACCTCGTTTGTTCCTCCAGCTTTTGAAGCTATATCACTTATATCGCAAGTATTTGAAGCTAAATCATATGTGTCGCATGGATTAGAAGCTGAACCTTCTACATCGCATTGATTTGAGGCTAAATCTTGTGTATCGCATGGATTTGAAGCTAAACCTTCTACATCGCATTGATTTGCAGCTAAATCGTGTGTTTCGCATGGATTTGAAGCTAACTGGTTCGTTGCCCATGCAGTTAAATCTAAATAACTTATATCACAAGTATTTGAAGCTAAACCATTTGTTTCGCATGGATTTGAAGCTAAATCTTTCGTCTCGCATGAGTTTGAAGCTAAGCCTTCTACTTCGTATTGATTTGAAGCTAAATCATGTGTTTCGCATGGATTTGAAGCTAACTCGTTTGTTTCGCATGGGTTTTGATGCTAAGCCTCCTAGAACGCACTGATTTGAAGCTGAATCATGTCTTTCGCATGGATTTGAAGCTAACTCGTTTTTTCCGCCTGCATTTGAAGCTATATCATGTATATCACAAGTATTTGAAGCTAAATCATTTGATCGCATGGAATTGAAGCTACCTCGTTTGTTCCTCCAGCTTTTGAAGCTATATCACTTATATCGCAAGTATTTGAAGCTAAATCATATGTGTCGCATGGATTAGAAGCTGAACCTTCTACATCGCATTGATTTGTAGCTAAATCATGTGTTTCGCACGGATTTGAAGCTAACTCGTTTGTTTCGAATGCAGTTGAAGCTAAATCATGTATATCACAAGTATTTGAAGCTAAACCATTTGTATCGCATGGATTTGAAGCTCTGTCTTCTACTTCGCATTGATTTGACGCTAAATATTGTGTTTCGAATGGATTTGAAGCTAACTGGTTCGTTGCCCATGCAGTTAAATCTAAATAACGTATATCACAAGTACTTGAAGCTAAACCATTTGTTTCGCATGGATTTGAAGCTAAATCTTTCGTCTCGCATGAATTTGAAGCTAAGCCTTCTACTTCGTATTGATTTGAAGCTAAATCATGTGTTTCGCATGGATTTGAAGCTAACTCGTTTGTTTCGCATGGGTTTTGATGCTAAGCCTCCTAGAACGCACTGATTTGAAGCTGAATCATGTCTTTCGCATGGATTTGAAGCTAACTCGTTTTTTCCGCCTGCATTTGAAGCTATATCATGTATATCACAAGTATTTGAAGCTAAATCATTTGATCGCATGGAATTGAAGCTACCTCGTTTGTTCCTCCTGCTTTTGAAGCTATATCACTTATATCGCATGGATTTGAAGCTGAACCTTCTACATCGCATTGATTTGAAGCTAAATCATGTGTATCGCATGGACTTGAAGATAAACCTTCTACATCGCATTGATTTGTAGCTAAATCATGTGTTTCGCATGGATTTGAAGCTAACACGTTTGTTTCGCATGCAGTTGCAGCTAAATAATGTATATCACAAGTATTTGTAACTAAACCATTTGTTTCGCATGGATTTGAAGCTAAGCCTTCTACTGCGCATGGATTTGAAGCTAACTCGTTTTTTCCGCCTGCATTTGAAGCTATATCATGTATATCACAAGTATTTGAAGCTAAATCATGTGTTTCGCTTGGATTTGAAGCTAACCTTCTACATCGCATTGATTTGAAGCTAAATCATATGTTTCTCGTGGATTTGAAGGTAACTCGTTTGTTTCGCATGCAGTTTATGCTAAATCATGTCTTTCACAAGTATTTGAAGATGAACCATTTGAATCGCATGGCTTTGAAACTGAGCCTTCTACTTCGCACAGATTTACACCTAAATAATGTGTTTCGCATGGATTTGAAGCTAAACCTTCTACATCCCATGGATTTGAAGCTAAATCATGTGTTTGGCATGGATTTGAATCTAAACCTTCTACATCGCATTGATTTGCAGCTAAATCGTGTGTTTCGCATGGATTTGAAGCTAACTCGTTTGATTAGTCGGCATTTGAAGCTATATCACTTATACCCCAAGTGTTTGAAGCTAAATCATTTGCTTCGCATGGATTTGAAGCTAAACCTTCTACTTCGTATTGATTTGAAGCTAAAACGCGTGTTTCGCATGGATTTGAAGCTAACTCGTTTGATTAGTCGGCATTTGAAGCTATATCACTTATACCCCAAGTGTTTGAAGCTAAATCATTTGCTTCGCATGGATTTGAAGCTAAACCTTCTACTTCGTATTGATTTGAAGCTAAAACGCGTGTTTCGCATGGATTTGAAGCTAACTAGTTCGTTGCGCATGCAGTTAAATCTAAATAACGTATATCACAAGTATTTGAAGCTAATCCATTTGACTCGCATGGATTTGAAACTAAGCCTTCTACTTCGCATTAATTGAAAGCTAAATCACGTGTTCTGCATGGATTTGAAGCTAAACCTTCTACATTGCATAGATTTGAATCTAAATCATGTGTTTCACATGGATTTGAAGCTAACTCGTTTGTTTCGCATGCAGTTGAACCTAAACCACGTCTTTCACAAGTATTTGAAGATGAATGATTTGAATCGCATGGATTTGAACCTGAGCCTTCTACTTCGTATTGATTTGAAGCTAAATCATGTGTTTCGCATAGATTTGAAGCTAACTCGTTTGTTTCGCATGGGTTTCGATGCTAAGCCTCCTAGGACGCACTGATTTGAAGCTAAATCATGTCTTTCGCATGGATTTGAAGCTAAACTTTCTACATCGCATTGATTTGAAGCTAACTCGTTTGTTTCGCATGCAGTTGAAGCTAAATCATGTCTTTGACAAGTATTTGAAGATTAACCATTTGAATCGCATGGATTTGAACCTGAGCCATCTACTTCGCACTGATTTGCAGCTAAATAATGTGTTTCGCATCGATTTGAAGCTAAACCTTCTACATCGTATTGATTTGAAGCTAAATCGTGTGTTCCGCATGGATTTGAAGCTAACTCGTTTGTTTCGCATGCAGTTGTAGCTAAATAATGTATATCACAAGTATTTGTAACTAAACCGTTTGTTTCGCATTAATTTGAAGCTAAATCATATGTGTCGCATGGATTTGAAGCTAAGCCTTCTACTTGGCATTGAATTGAAGCTAAATCGTGTGTTTCGCTTGGATTTGTAGCTAACTCGTTTGTTTCGCCTGCATTTGAAGCTATATCACTTATATCGCAAGTATTAGAAGCTAAATCATTTGTTTCGCACAGATTTGAAGCAAAACCTTCTACATCGCATTGATTAGAAGCTAAATTATGTGTTTCGCATGGATTTGAAGCTAACTCGTTTGTTCCTCCAGCTTTTGATGCTATATTACTTATATCGCAAGTATTTGAAGCTAAATCATATGTGTCGCATGCATTTGAAGCTGAAACTTCTTCATCGCATTGATTTGAAGCAAAATCTTGTGTATCGCATGCAGTTGAAGCTACACCACCCATATCCCAAGTGTCTGAAGCTAAATCATGTGTTTCGCATGGATTTGAAGCTGAACCTTCTACATCGCATTGATTTGAAGCTAAATCGTGTAAATCGCATGGATTTGAAGCTAAACCTTCTACATCGCATTGATTTGAAGCTAAATCATGTGTTTCGCATGGATTTGAAGCTAACTCGTTTGTTTCGCATGCAGTTGTAGCTAAATAATGTATATCAGTAGCATTTGTATCTTATCCATTTGTTTCGCATGGATTTGAAGCTAAGCCTTCTACTTCGCATTGATTTGAAGCTAAATCATTTGTTTCGCATGGATTTGAAGCTAAACCTTCTAGATCGCATGGATTTGAAGCTAAACCTTCTACATCGCATTGACTTGCAGCTAAATCATGTGTTTCGCATGGATTTTAAGCTAACTCGTTTGTTTCGCATGCAGTTGAAACTAAATAATGTATATCACATGTATTTGCAGCTAAACAATTCATTCGCATGGATTTGAAGCTAAGCCTTCTACTTGGCATTGAATTGAAGCTAAATCGTGTGTTTTGCATGGATTTGAAACCAACTCGTTTGTTCCTCCTGTATTTGAAGCTGTATCATTTATATCGCACGTATTTGAAGCTAATGCATTTGTTTCGCATGGATTTGAAGCTAAGCCTTCTACTTCGCATTGATTGGATCCTAAATCACGTGTTTTGCATGGATTTGAAGCTAAGCTTTCTACATCGCATTGATTTTCAGCTGAATCATGTGTTTCGCATGGATTTGAAGCTCTCTCGTTCGATTCGCCTGCATTTGAAACTATATCACTTATATTGCAAGCATTTGAAGCTAAATCATGTGTTTCGCATGGATTTGAAGCTAAACCTGCTACTTCGCATTGATTTGAAGCTAAATTATGTGTTTCGCGTCGATTTGAAGATAACTCGTTGTTTCGCATGCAGTTGAAACTAAATCATGCATTTCACAAATATTTGAAGCCGAACCATTAGATTCGCATGGATTTGAAGCTAAGCCTTCTACTTCGCCCTGATTTGAAGCTATATCATGTGTTTCGCGTGGATTCGGAGCGAACTCGTTTGCTTCGAATGCAGTTGATGCTAGGTCATGTATATCACAAGTATTTGAAGCTAAACTATTTGTATCGCATGGATTTGAAGCTCTGCCTTCTACTTCGCATTGATTTGACGCTAAATATTGTGTTTCGAATGGATTTGAAGCTAACTCGTTCGTTTCGCATGCAGTTGAAGCTAAATCATGTCTTTCACAAGTATTTGAAGATGAATGATTTGAATCGCATGGATTTGAACCTGAGCCTTCTACTTCGTATTGATTTGAAGCTAAATCATGTGTTTCGCATAGATTTGAAGCTAACTCGTTTGTTTCGCATGGGTTTCGATGCTAAGCCTCCTAGGACGCACTGATTTGAAGCTAAATCATGTCTTTCGCATGGATTTGAAGCTAAACTTTCTACATCGCATTGATTTGAAGCTAACTCGTTTGTTTCGCATGCAGTTGAAGCTAAATCATGTCTTTGACAAGTATTTGAAGATTAACCATTTGAATCGCATGGATTTGAACCTGAGCCATCTACTTCGCACTGATTTGCAGCTAAATAATGTGTTTCGCATCGATTTGAAGCTAAACCTTCTACATCGTATTGATTTGAAGCTAAATCGTGTGTTTCGCATGGATTTGAAGCTAACTCGTTTGTTTCGCATGCAGTTGTAGCTAAATAATGTATATCACAAGTATTTGTAACTAAACCGTTTGTTTCGCATTAATTTGAAGCTAAATCATATGTGTCGCATGGATTTGAAGCTAAGACTTCTACTTGGCATTGAATTGAAGCTAAATCGTGTGTTTCGCTTGGATTTGTAGCTAACTCGTTTGTTTCGCCTGCATTTGAAGCTATATCACTTATATCGCAAGTATTAGAAGCTAAATCATTTGTTTCGCACAGATTTGAAGCAAAACCTTCTACATCGCATTGATTAGAAGCTAAATTATGTGTTTCGCATGGATTTGAAGCTAACTCGTTTGTTCCTCCAGCTTTTGATGCTATATTACTTATATCGCAAGTATTTGAAGCTAAATCATATGTGTCGCATGCATTTGAAGCTGAAACTTCTTCATCGCATTGATTTGAAGCAAAATCTTGTGTATCGCATGCAGTTGAAGCTACACCACCCATATCCCAAGTGTCTGAAGCTAAATCATGTGTTTCGCATGGATTTGAAGCTGAACCTTCTACATCGCATTGATTTGAAGCTAAATCGTGTAAATCGCATGGATTTGAAGCTAAACCTTCTACATCGCATTGATTTGAAGCTAAATCATGTGTTTCGCATGGATTTGAAGCTAACTCGTTTGTTTCGCATGCAGTTGTAGCTAAATAATGTATATCAGTAGCATTTGTATCTTATCCATTTGTTTCGCATGGATTTGAAGCTAAGCCTTCTACTTCGCATTGATTTGAAGCTAAATCATTTGTTTCGCATGGATTTGAAGCTAAACCTTCTAGATCGCATGGATTTGAAGCTAAACCTTCTACATCGCATTGACTTGCAGCTAAATCATGTGTTTCGCATGGATTTTAAGCTAACTCGTTTGTTTCGCATGCAGTTGAAACTAAATAATGTATATCACATGTATTTGCAGCTAAACAATTCATTCGCATGGATTTGAAGCTAAGCCTTCTACTTGGCATTGAATTGAAGCTAAATCGTGTGTTTTGCATGGATTTGAAACCAACTCGTTTGTTCCTCCTGTATTTGAAGCTGTATCATTTATATCGCACGTATTTGAAGCTAATGCATTTGTTTCGCATGGATTTGAAGCTAAGCCTTCTACTTCGCATTGATTGGATCCTAAATCACGTGTTTTGCATGGATTTGAAGCTAAGCTTTCTACATCGCATTGATTTTCAGCTGAATCATGTGTTTCGCATGGATTTGAAGCTCTCTCGTTCGATTCGCCTGCATTTGAAACTATATCACTTATATTGCAAGCATTTGAAGCTAAATCATGTGTTTCGCATGGATTTGAAGCTAAACCTGCTACTTCGCATTGATTTGAAGCTAAATTATGTGTTTCGCGTCGATTTGAAGATAACTCGTTGTTTCGCATGCAGTTGAAACTAAATCATGCATTTCATAAATATTTGAAGCCGAACCATTAGATTCGCATGGATTTGAAGCTAAGCCTTCTACTTCGCCCTGATTTGAAGCTATATCATGTGTTTCGCGTGGATTCGGAGCGAACTCGTTTGCTTCGAATGCAGTTGATGCTAGGTCATGTATATCACAAGTATTTGAAGCTAAACTATTTGTATCGCATGGATTTGAAGCTCTGCCTTCTACTTCGCATTGATTTGACGCTAAATATTGTGTTCGAATGGATTTGAAGCTAACTCGTTCGTTTCGCATGCAGTTGAAGCTAAATCATGTCTTTCACAAGTATTTGAAGATGAACCATTTGAATCGCATGGCTTTGAACCTGAGCCTTCTACTTCGCACTGATTTGCACCTAAATAATGTGTTTCGCATGGATTTGAATCTAAACCTTCTACATCCCATGGATTTGAAGCTAAATCATGTGTTTGGCATGGATTTGAAGCTAAACCTTCTACATCGCATTGATTTGCAGCTGAATCATGTGTTTCGCATGGATTTGCGTGCTAACTCGTTCGTTTCGCCTGCATTTGAAACTATATCACTTATATCGCAAGTATTTGAAGCTAAATCATGTGTTTCGCATGGATTTGAATCTAAACCTGCTACTTCGCATTGATTTGAAGCTAAATTATGTGTTTCGCGTGGATTTGAAGGTAACTCGTTGTTTCGCATGCAGTTGAAACTAAATCATGTATATCACATGTATTTGCAGCTAAACAATTCATTCGCATGGATTTGAAGCTAAGCCTTCTACTTGGCATTGAATTGAAGCTAAATCGTGTGTTTTGCATGGATTTGAAGCTAACTCGTTTGTTTCTGCTGTATTTGAAGCTATATCAATTATATCGCAAGTATTTGAAGCTAAAGCATTTGTCTCGCATGGATTTGAAGCTAAACCTGCTACTTCGCATTGATTTGAAGCTAAATTATGTGTTTCGCGTCGATTTGAAGATAACTCGTTGTTTCGCATGCAGTTGAAACTAAATCATGCATTTCACAAATATTTGAAGCCGAACCATTAGATTCGCATGGATTTGAAGCTAAGCCTTCTACTTCGCCCTGATTTGAAGCTATATCATGTGTTTCGCGTGGATTCGGAGCGAACTCGTTTGCTTCGAATGCAGTTGATGCTAGGTCATGTATATCACAAGTATTTGAAGCTAAACTATTTGTATCGCATGGATTTGAAGCTCTGCCTTCTACTTCGCATTGATTTGACGCTAAATATTGTGTTTCGAATGGATTTGAAGCTAACTCGTTCGTTTCGCATGCAGTTGAAGCTAAATCATGTCTTTCACAAGTATTTGAAGATGAACCATTTGAATCGCATGGCTTTGAACCTGAGCCTTCTACTTCGCACTGATTTGCACCTAAATAATGTGTTTCGCATGGATTTGAATCTAAACCTTCTACATCCCATGGATTTGAAGCTAAATCATGTGTTTGGCATGGATTTGAAGCTAAACCTTCTACATCGCATTGATTTGCAGCTGAATCATGTGTTTCGCATGGATTTGCGTGCTAACTCGTTCGTTTCGCCTGCATTTGAAACTATATCACTTACATCGCAAGTATTTGAAGCTAAATCATGTGTTTCGCATGGATTTGAATCTAAACCTGCTACTTCGCATTGATTTGAAGCTAAATTATGTGTTTCGCGTGGATTTGAAGGTAACTCGTTGTTTCGCATGCAGTTGAAACTAAATCATGTATATCACATGTATTTGCAGCTAAACAATTCATTCGCATCGATTTGAAGCTAAGCCTTCTACTTGGCATTGAATTGAAGCTAAATCGTGTGTTTTGCATGGATTTGAAGCTAACTCGTTTGTTTCTGCTGTATTTGAAGCTATATCATTTATATCGCAAGTATTTGAAGCTAAAGCATTTGTCTCGCATGGATTTGAAGCTAAGCCTTCTACTTCGCATTGATTGGATCCTAAATCACGTGTTTTGCATGGAATTGAATCTAAGCCTTCTACATAGCATTAATTCGCAGCTGAATCATGTATTTCGCATGGATTTGAAGCTAACTCGTTCGTTCCTCCTGAATTTGAAACTATATCACTTATATCGCAAGAATTGGAAGCTCAATCATTTGTTTCGCACGGATTTCAAGCTAAACCTGCTACTTCGCATTGATTTGAAGCTATATTCTGTGTTTAGCGTGGATTTGAAGGTAACTCGTTGTTTCGCATGCAGTTGAAGCTAAATCATGCATTTCACAAGTATTTGAAGCCGAACCATTAGATTCGCATGGATTTGAAGCTAAGCCTTCTACTTCGCACTGATTTGAAGCTAAATCATGTGTTTCGCGTGGATTTGAAGGTAACTCGTTTGTTTCGAATGCAGTTGAAGCTAAATCATGTCTGTCACAATTATTTGTAGCTCAACCATTTGTTTCGCATGGATTTGAAGCTAAATCATGTGTTTCTCATGGATTTGAAGCAAACTCGTTTCTTTGGCCAGCATTGAAGCTATATCACTT
This sequence comes from Megalopta genalis, assembly GCF_051020955.1. Lineage (NCBI taxonomy): Eukaryota > Metazoa > Arthropoda > Insecta > Hymenoptera > Halictidae > Megalopta > Megalopta genalis. The sequence continues at coordinate 33,637 of NW_027477197.1, forward strand.
ATATCGCAAGTATTTGATGCCAAAATCATTTGTTTCGCACGGATTTGAAGCTAAACCTTCTACTTCGCATTGATTTGAAGCTAAATCATGTGTTTCGTATGGATTTGAAGCAAACTCGTTCGTTTCGCCTGCATCTGAAGCTATATCCCCTATATCGCAAGTATTTGATGCTAAATCATTTGTTTCGCACAGATTTGAAGCTAAACCTTTTACATCGCATTGATTTGAAAATAAATCATGTGTTTCGCTTGGATTTGAAGCTAAATCATGTGTTTCGCATGGATTTGAAGATAACTCGTTTGTGTCGCCTGCATTTGAAGCTATATCATTTATATCGCAAGTATTTGATGCCAAAATCATTTGTTTCGCACGCATTTGAATCTAAACCTTCTACTTCGCATTGATTTGAAGCTAAATCATGTGTTTCGTATGGATTTGAAGCTAACTCGTTCGTTTCGCCTGCATCTGAAGCTATATCCCTTATATCGCAAGTATTTGTGCTAAATCATTTGTTTCGCACAGATTTGAAGCTAAACCTTTTACATCGCATTGATTGAAGATAAATCATGTGTTTCGCTTGGATTTGAAGCTAAATCATGTGTTTCGCATGGATTTGAAGCTAACTCGTTTGTGTCGCCTGCATTTGAAGCTATATCATTTATATCGCAAGTATTTGATGCCAAAATCATTTGTTTCGCACGCATTTGAATCTAAACCTTCTACTTCGCATTGATTTGAAGCTAAATCATGTGTTTCGTATGGATTTGAAGCTAACTCGTTTGTTTCGCATGCAATTGAAGCTAAATCATGTCTTTCACAAGTATTTGAAGATGAACCATTTAAATCGCATGGCTTTGAACCTGAGCCTTCTACTTCGCACTGATTTACACCTAAATAATGTGTTTCGCATGGATTTGAAGCTAAACCTTCTACATCCCATGGATTTGAAGCTAAATCATGTGTTTGGCATGGATTTGAATCTAAACCTTCTACATCGCATTGATTTGCAGCTGAATCATGTGTTTCGCATGTATTTGAAGCTAACTCGTTCGTTTCGCCTGCATTTGAAACTATATCACTTATATCGCAAGTATTTGAAGCTAAATCATGAGTTTCGCTTGGATTTGAAGCTAAACCTTCTACATCGCATTGATTTGAAGCTTAATCTAGTGTATCGCATGGATTTGACGCTAAACCTCCTACAACGCATTGATTTGCAGCTAAGTCATGTGTTTCGCATGGATTTGAAGCTAACTCGTTCATTTCGCCTGCAGTTGAATCTACATCACTTATATCGCAAGTATTTGAAGCTAAATCATGTGTTTCGCTTGGATTTGAAGCTAAACCTTCTACATCGCATTCATTTGAACCAATTCATGTGTTTCGCGTAGATTTGAAGCTAACTCGTTTGTTTCGCATGCAGTTGTAGCTAAATAATGTATATCACAAGTATTTGTAGCTAACTCATTTGTTTCGCATGGATTTGAAGCTAAGCCTTGTACTTCGCATTGATTTGAAGCTAAATCATTTGTTTCGTATAGAACTGAAGCTAAGCCTTCTACTTCGCATTAATAGGAAGCTAAATCACGTGTTTTGCATGGATTTGAAGCTAAACCTTCTACATCGCATCGATTTGAACCTAAATCATGTGTTTCGCATGGATTTGAAGCTAACTCGTTTGTTTCGCATGCAGTTGTAGCTTAATAATGTATATCGCAAGTATTTGTAGCTAAACCATTTGTTTCGCATGGATTTGAACCTAAGCCTTCTACTTCGCAATGATTTGAAGCTAAATCATTTGTTTCACATGGAATTGAAGCTACCTCGTTTGTTCCTCCAGCTTTTGAAGCTATATCACTTATATCGCAAGTATTTGAAGCTAAATCATATGTGTCGCATGGATTAGAAGCTGAACCTTCTACATCGCATTGATTTGAGGCTAAATCTTGTGTATCGCATGGATTTGAAGCTAAACCTTCTACATCGCATTGATTTGCAGCTAAATCGTGTGTTTCGCATGGATTTGAAGCTAACTGGTTCGTTGCCCATGCAGTTAAATCTAAATAACGTATATCACAAGTATTTGAAGCTAAACCATTTGTTTCGCATGGATTTGAAGCTAAATCTTTCGTCTCGCATGAGTTTGAAGCTAAGCCTTCTACTTCGTATTGATTTGAAGCTAAATCATGTGTTTCGCATGGATTTGAAGCTAACTCGTTTGTTTCGCATGGGTTTTGATGGTAAGCCTCCTAGAACGCACTGATTTGAAGCTTAATCATGTCTTTCGCATGGATTTGAAGCTAACTCGTTTTTTCCGCCTGCATTTGAAGCTATATCATGTATATCACAAGTATTTGAAGCTAAATCATTTGATCGCATGGAATTGAAGCTACCTCGTTTGTTCCTCCTGCTTTTGAAGCTATATCACTTATATCGCATGGATTTGAAGCTGAACCTACTACATCGCATTGATTTGAAGCTAAATCATGTGTATCGCGTGGACTTGAAGCTAAACCTTCTACATCGCATTGATTTGAAGCTAAATCATGTGTTTCGCACGGATTTGAAGCTAACTCGTTTGTTTCGAATGCAGTTGAAGCTAAATCATGTATATCACAAGTATTTGAAGCTAAACCATTTGTATCGCATGGATTTGAAGCTCTGTCTTCTACTTCGCATTGATTTGACGCTAAATATTGTGTTTCGAATGGATTTGAAGCTAACTGGTTCGTTGCCCATGCAGTTAAATCTAAATAACGTATATCACAAGTATTTGAAGCTAAACCATTTGTTTCGCATGGATTTGAAGCTAAATCTTTCGTCTCGCATGAATTTGAAGCTAAGCCTTCTACTTCGTATTGATTTGAAGCTAAATCATGTGTTTCGCATGGATTTGAAGCTAACTCGTTTGTTTCGCATGGGTTTTGATGCTAAGCCTCCTAGAACGCACTGATTTGAAGCTGAATCATGTCTTTCGCATGGATTTGAAGCTAACTCGTTTTTTCCGCCTGCATTTGAAGCTATATCATGTATATCACAAGTATTTGAAGCTAAATCATTTGATCGCATGGAATTGAAGCTACCTCGTTTGTTCCTCCTGCTTTTGAAGCTATATCACTTATATCGCATGGATTTGAAGCTGAACCTACTACATCGCATTGATTTGAAGCTAAATCATGTGTATCGCATGGACTTGAAGATAAACCTTCTACATCGCATTGATTTGTAGCTAAATCATGTGTTTCGCATGGATTTGAAGCTAACACGTTTGTTTCGCATGCAGTTGCAGCTAAATAATGTATATCACAAGTATTTGTAACTAAACCATTTGTTTCGCATGGATTTGAAGCTAAGCCTTCTACTGCGCATGGATTTGAAGCTAAATCATATGTTTCTCGTGGATTTGAAGGTAACTCGTTTGTTTCGCATGCAGTTTATGCTAAATCATGTCTTTCACAAGTATTTGAAGATGAACCATTTGAATCGCATGGCTTTGAAGCTGAGCCTTCTACTTCGCACAGATTTACACCTAAATAATGTGTTTCGCATGGATTTGAAGCTAAACCTTCTACATCCCATGGATTTGAAGCTAAATCATGTGTTTGGCATGGATTTGAATCTAAACCTTCTACATCGCATTGATTTGCAGCTAAATCGTGTGTTTCGCATGGATTTGAAGCTAACTCGTTTGATTAGTCGGCATTTGAAGCTATATCACTTATACCCCAAGTGTTTGAAGCTAAATCATTTGCTTCGCATGGATTTGAAGCTAAACCTTCTACTTCGTATTGATTTGAAGCTAAAACGCGTGTTTCGCATGGATTTGAAGCTAACTAGTTCGTTGCGCATGCAGTTAAATCTAAATAACGTATATCACAAGTATTTGAAGCTAATCCATTTGACTCGCATGGATTTGAAACTAAGCCTTCTACTTCGCATTAATTGAAAGCTAAATCACGTGTTCTGCATGGATTTGAAGCTAAACCTTCTACATTGCATAGATTTGAATCTAAATCATGTGTTTCACATGGATTTGAAGCTAACTCGTTTGTTTCGCATGCAGTTGAACCTAAACCACGTCTTTCACAAGTATTTGAAGATGAATGATTTGAATCGCATGGATTTGAACCTGAGCCTTCTACTTCGTATTGATTTGAAGCTAAATCATGTGTTTCGCATAGATTTGAAGCTAACTCGTTTGTTTCGCATGGGTTTCGATGCTAAGCCTCCTAGGACGCACTGATTTGAAGCTAAATCATGTCTTTCGCATGGATTTGAAGCTAAACTTTCTACATCGCATTGATTTGAAGCTAACTCGTTTGTTTCGCATGCAGTTGAAGCTAAATCATGTCTTTGACAAGTATTTGAAGATTAACCATTTGAATCGCATGGATTTGAACCTGAGCCATCTACTTCGCACTGATTTGCAGCTAAATAATGTGTTTCGCATCGATTTGAAGCAAAACCTTCTACATCGCATTGATTAGAAGCTAAATTATGTGTTTCGCATGGATTTGAAGCTAACTCGTTTGTTCCTCCAGCTTTTGATGCTATATTACTTATATCGCAAGTATTTGAAGCTAAATCATATGTGTCGCATGCATTTGAAGCTGAAACTTCTTCATCGCATTGATTTGAAGCAAAATCTTGTGTATCGCATGCAGTTGAAGCTACACCACCCATATCCCAAGTGTCTGAAGCTAAATCATGTGTTTCGCATGGATTTGAACCTGAACCCTCTACATCGCATTGATTTGAAGCTAAATCGTGTAAATCGCATGGATTTGAAGCTAAACCTTCTACATCGCATTGATTTGAAGCTAAATCATGTGTTTCGCATGGATTTGAAGCTAACTCGTTTGTTTCGCATGCAGTTGTAGCTAAATAATGTATATCAGTAGCATTTGTATCTTATCCATTTGTTTCGCATGGATTTGAAGCTAAGCCTTTTACTTCGCATTGATTTGAAGCTAAATCATTTGTTTCGCATGGATTTGAAGCTAAACCTTCTAGATCGCATGGATTTGAAGCTAAACCTTCTACATCGCATTGACTTGCAGCTAAATCATGTGTTTCGCATGGATTTGAAGCTAACTCGTTCGTTGCGCATGCAGTTAAATCTAAATAACGTATATCACAAGTATTTGAAGCTAAACCATTTGTTTCGCATAGATTTGAAGCTATGTCTTCTACTTCGCATTAATAGGAAGCTAAATCACGTGTTTTGCATGAATTTGAAGCTAAACCTTCTACATCGCATTGATTTGAACCTAAATCATGTGTTTCGCACGGATTTGAAGCTAACTCGTTTGTTTCGAATGCAGTTGAAGCTAAATCATGTATATCACAAGTATTTGAAGCTAAACGATTTGTATCGCACGGATTTGAAGATAAGCCTTCTACTTCGCATTGATTTGAAGTTAAATCATGTGTTCCGCATGGATTTGACGCTAACTCTTTTGTTTCGCCTGCATTTGAAGCTACATCACTTATATCGCAAGTATTTGAAGCTAAATCATGTGTTTCGATTGGATTTGAAGCTATACCTTCTACATCGCATTGATTTGAAGCTAAATCATGTGTTTCGCATGGATTTGAAGCTAACTCGTTGATTTCGCATGCAGTTGAAGCAAAATTATGTATATCGTAAGTATCTCAAACTAATCCCTTTGTTCCGCATGGATTTGAAGCTAAGCCTTCTACTTCGCATTGATTAGAAGCTACATCATTTGTTTCGCACAGATTTGAAGCTAAACCTTCTACATCCCATGGATTTGAAGCTAAATCATGTGTTTCGCTTGGATTTGAAGACGAATCATGTGTTTCGCATGGATTTGAAGCTAACTCTTTTGTTTCGCCTGCATTTGAAGCTATATCACTTATATGGCAAGTATTTGAAGTTAAATAAGTTGTGTCGCTTGGATTTGAAGCTACCTCGTTTGTTTCGCCTGCAGTTGAAGCTAAATAATGTATATCCGAAGTATTTGGAGCTAAACCATTTGATTCGCATGGATTTGAAGCAGAGCCTTCTACTTCGCATGTATTTGAAGCTAAACCACGTGTTTCCCATGAATTTGAACCTAAATCATGTTTTTCGCATGCATTTTTAGCTTACTCACGTGTTTTGCATGGATTTGACGCTAACTCGTTTGTTTCGCATGCAGTTGTAGCTAAATAATGTATATCACAAGTATTTGTAGCTAAATCATTTGTTTCGCATGGATTTGAAGCTAAGCCTTCTACTTCGCATTGATTTGAAGCTAAATCATTTGTTTCGCATAGAACTGAAACAACCTCGTTTGTTCCTCCTGCTTTTGAAGCTATATCACTTATATCGCAAGTATTTGAAGCTAAATCATATGTGTCGCATGGATTTGAAGCTGACTCATGTATTTCGCGTGGATTTGAAGGTAACTCGTTTGTTTCGCATGCAGTTGAAGCTATAGCACATATATCCCAAGTGTGTGAAGCTCAATCATTTGTTTCACATGGATTTGAAGCTAAACCTTCTACATCGCATTGATTTTAAGCTAAATCATGTGTTTCGCATGGTTTGGAAGCTAACTCGTTTGTCTCGCATGCAGTTGTAGCTTAATAATTTATATCACAAGCATTTGTAGCTTATCCATTTGTTTCGCATGGATTTGAAGCTAAGCCTTCTACTTCGCATTGATTTGAAGCTAAGTCATTTGTTTCGCATAGAACTGAAGCTACCTCGTTTGTTCCTCCTGCTTTTGAAGCTATATCACTTATATCGCAAGTATTTGAAGCTAAGTCATATGTGTCGCATTGATTTGAAGCTGAACCTACTACATCGAATTGATTTGAAGCTAAATCTTGTGTATCGCATGGATTTGAAGCTAAACCTTCTACATCGCTTTGATTTGAAGCTAAATCATTTGTTTCGCATGGATTTGGATCTAAACCTTCTACATCGCATTGATTTGCAGCTAAATCATGTGTTTCGCATGGATTTGAAGCTAACTCGTTCGTTGCGCATACAGTTAAATCTAAATAACGTATATCACAAGTATTTGAAGCTAAACCATTTGTTTCGCATGGATTTGAAGCTAAGCCTCCTACTTCGCATTGGTTGGAAGCTAAATCACGTGTTTTGCATGGACTTGAAGCTGAACCTTCTACATCGCATCGATTTGCAAATGAATCATGTGTTTCGCATGGATTTGAAGCTAACTCGTTCGTTTCGCCTGTATTTGAATCTATATGACTTATATCGCAAGTATTTGAAGCTAAATCATGTGGTTCGCTTCGATTTGAAGCTAAACCTTCTACATCGCATTCATTTGAACCAATTCATGTATTTCGCGTGGATTTGAAGGTAACTCGTTTGTTTCGCATGCAGTTGAAGCTATAGCACCTATATCCCAAGTGTGTGAAACTCAATCATTTGTTTCACATGGATTTGAAGCTAAACCTTCTACATCGCATTGATTTTAAGCTAAATCATGTGTTTCGCATGGTTTGGAAGCTAACTCGTTTGTCTCGCATGCAGTTGTAGCTTAATAATTTATATCACAAGCATTTGTAGCTTATCCATTTGTTTCGCATGGATTTGGATCTAAACCTTCTACATCGCATTGATTTGCAGCTAAATCATGTGTTTCGCATGGATTTGAAGCTAACTCGTTCGTTGCGCATACAGTTAAATCTAAATAACGTATATCACAAGTATTTGAAGCTAAACCATTTGTTTCGCATGGATTTGAAGCTAAGCCTTCTACTTCGCATTAATTGGAAGCTAAATCACGTGTTTTGCATGGACTTGAAGCTGAACCTTCTACATCGCATCGATTTGCAAATGAATCATGTGTTTCGCATGGATTTGAAGCTAACTCGTTCGTTTCGCCTGTATTTGAATCTATATCACTTATATCGCAAGTATTTGAAGCTAAATCATGTGTTTCGCTTGGATTTGAAGCTAAACCTTCTACATCGCATTCATTTGAACCAATTCATGTGTTTCGCGTGCATTTGAAGCTAACTCGTTTGTTTCGCATGCAGTTGTATCTAAATAATATATATCACAAGTATTTGTAGCTAAATCATTTGTTTCGCATGGATTTGAAGCTAAGCCTTCTACTTCGCATTAATTGGAAGCTAAATCACGTGTTTTGCATGGACTTGAAGCTGAACCTTCTACATCGCATCGATTTGCAAATGAATTATGTGTTTCGCATGGATTTGAAGCTAACTCGTTCGTTTCGCCTGTATTTGAATCTATATCACTTATATCGCAAGTATTTGAAGCTAAATCATGTGTTTCGCTTGGATTTGAAGCTAAACCTTCTACATCGCATTCATTTGAACCAATTCATGTGTTTCGCGTGCATTTGAAGCTAACTCGTTTGTTTCGCATGCAGTTGTATCTAAATAATGTATATCACAAGTATTTGTAGCTAAATCATTTGTTTCGCATGGATTTGAAGCTAACTCGTTCGTTTCGCCTGTATTTGAATCTGTAGCGGCACACGGCCGGCGACCGTAATAACCATAAAACTGTCCGCTTGCAGATGTCAAGGGGTCGACGGAGAGAAAACGTCCTTGACGTTTGCAAGAACCGGAAATTCCTTTGTTTCTTTATTTTTTATCTCTGCCAGATGTACTGCATGCCTGGTCGCGGAGAAAGCCGCCGGCCGCGTACCGCTGCCTGGCCGAACGGCCAGCGCACCCCTACAGCGAGGGTTCATCGATGGCTGTCTCCCCCGCTAAACTAAACGGGGGTAAAAGAAGACAGCGAGTCCCCCAAAACAGGCGTGGCCTTTTTGGGGGACGTAATATAAATAAGAGACCCGAGTCGGTCAAGAGGACAGTCGATATTTTTCAGTCCAGTTTTTCTGAGCCCTCAATTGGTGACCCCGACGTGATCGCACGAATAACGGTGTATAAGGTACTTTGATAAACAGATACAGTAAAGTTAGTAATGGCTACCCCTAACGAGGGTGCGTCGTACCCGCGAGGCGCGTCCGCGGAAGCATCTGTGTCGCGAGTGGCCGTTCGGATGCCCGAATTCTGTGCGTCGGACCCAGAAATGTGGTTTGGAATGGTCGAACGCAGCTTCGAGGCTTCGGGTATTACGACCGAAGCCACAAAATTCGGGTATGTGTTAGGAGCATTGAATCCCGTGTACGCCGCGGAAGTCCGCGACATTATAATGAACCCGCCAAATACTGGACAGTACCAGAGGTTAAAAACGGAACTCATTCGAAGGCTCAGTTCGTCGCAAGAGCAAAAGACGCGACGTTTGCTGGAATCGGAGGAAATTGGAGACAGGAAGCCGTCTCAATTTCTGCGACACTTGCGCGGACTGGCTGGCAACAACGTGTCAGATAGTGTTTTGCGTACGCTGTGGATGGGTAGGTTGCCTAATAGTATGCAGGTAATCTTAGCGACCCAGAAGGACGCGGAGATGGATAAGGTGGCTGACCTGGCGGATGCGATAGCCGAGACGATGGGCCCCCGAACTCAGGTAGCGGAGGCGTCGGCATCTACTGCAGCAGCCGCGGCACCGAGCAACGGGCCTCAAGACCTTGAGGCACTAATAAATTTAAAAATGGCGCAAATCAGCCTGTCGTTCCAGCAGGAGATTGCGGCGATCCGAGACGAGTTGATTGGGAATGAACGTTCTTCGCGTTTCGATCGCCGGTATCGCCCCCGATCGCCTGCTCGTCGGGAGCCCCGTCAACGCTCCGTGTCGCAAAGACGCACGGAACAGAGGCAGGGTAAATGTTTTTACCATTGGCGTTGGGGAGCGAGTGCGAATCGATGTATTCCACCGTGCAAATGGAACTCGATGCAGGGAAACGAACCGGGCAGTCGTTGATGACGGCAGATGACTTGAGCCCGATGCCGCGCCGTCTATTTGTGACCGACAAGACGACTAGAACGCAATTCCTGGTCGATACAGGAGCCGACCTTTGCGTGTACCCACGATCCATGATTCGTGGCCCCGGGAAGAAATCGGATTATGTGTTGTTCGCGGCAAATGGGTCCGAAATTACAACGTTTGGTACAACCACGTTGACGTTGGACTTTGGGTTACGTCGCGAGTTTACGTGGAGATTTGTGGTAGCCAGTGTATCTAAGCCAATTATCGGCGTAGACTTTTTGTACCATTATGGTTTACTGGTAGACATTCGGAATCGCCGGTTGATAGACAATATAACTTCGTTGTCAGTGCCCGGGCAACCGGTAGGTAGAAGTGCTCGCGACATTCCCAGCGTGAAAACGGTTTCGGGGGATTCCATATACTTGGAGCTGTTGCAGAAATTTCCCGAAATCACGAGACCAGAGGGAATCCCGACTGTTAGAAAAAAGCATACAACGGTACATTATATCCGGACATCGCCAGGTCAACCGGTTAGTTGCAGACCAAGGAGGTTGGCACCGGATCGACTCAGGGCAGCGAAGAAGGAGTTCGACGAAATGGTGAAGCTGGGGATTGCGAGGCCGTCCGAAAGCAGCTGGTCATCTCCTTTACATGTGGTGCCAAAGAAGGAATCAGGCGAGTGGAGACCGTGCGGAGATTACCGGGCACTCAACGACCGCACAGTTCCGGATAGGTACCCGGTAAAGCATATTGAAGACTTTGCGCAAAATTTATTCGGAAAAAAGGTGTTTTCAACGATAGACTTAGTGCGTGCGTACAATCAGATTCCGGTTGCGCCCGAAGATGTGTTTAAGACGGCGGTTACGACGCCATTCGGGCTGTTCGAATTTCCGGGGATGCCGTTCGGGTTACGCAACGCGGCACAGACTTTTCAAAGATTTATCGATGAGGTGCTTCGAGGACTAGATTTCGTGTACGCGTATATAGACGATATCATCGTAGCGTCGGAATCCGAAGCGCAACACCTCGAACATTTGAACATTTTATTTAATAGGCTGAAGTCGTACGGTATAGTAGTTAACCCGGGCAAGTGCACGTTCGGAAAACCCGAGGTAGAATTTTTAGGTTATTCGGTATCACATAAGGGCACAAAACCTCTAGAATGTAAGGTGCGCGCGATCGTAGAATAACCCCAACCTGTTACAGCCAAACAGCTGAGGCAGTTTTTAGGTATGATGAACTTCTACAGACGATTCATACCTAGGGCTGCACAGGTGCAGGCAGCAATGAATAACTTGCTGTCAGGTAACGCGAAGGGTCGCACACCGATTCATTGGAATGCAGAGGCGGTAGTAGCGTTTGAGGAGTCAAAAAGAGCCTTGGCACAGGCCACCTTGCTAGCGCACCCGCAGATTGGCGCCCCCCTTGCGCTTACCTGCGATGCCTCAGACTTCGCGGTTGGCGCGGTTTTACAACAGGACACCGGGAACGGTTGGGAACCGATAGGTTTTTTTTCAAAAAAACTCAGCACGGCGGAGACGAATTACGGGGCCTACGATCGCGAGCTATTAGCTATATATTTAGCAATTAAGCAATTTCGGTATATGGTGGAAGGACGTGCGTTCGTTATATTCACCGATCACAAACCGATAACGTTTGCGTTTCGCCAAAAACCGGAAAAGTGCTCGCCGAGGCAATTCCGGTACCTAGATTTTATAAGTCAATTTTCTACCGACATCCGTCACGTTGCCGGAAAAGACAATATTATTGCCGACGCGTTATCCAGGATCGAGGAAGTGGAAGAACTTCTCGATTACGAAGAATTGGCGAAGGCACAAGACACCGATAGCGAACTCTCGGCCTACGTGCGAGGCGAGTGTGCGAGTGCTCTAGTGCTAAGAAAAATGCGAATTCCTGGGTCAAACAGATTTGTATGGTGTGATGTGTCGACGAGCATTGCGAGGCCATTTGTCACGGGAACATTCCGCCGCGCGGCGTTCGATACGGTGCACAGACTTGCACATCCCGGAATTAAGGCGACGGCGAAATTAATGACGGAACGATATGTATGGCCGTCAATAAAAACGGACAGTAAGCGTTGGGCGCGAGCGTGCGTCTCTTGCCAGCGTTCAAAAGTGTCCAGGCATGTACATTCGCCGCTCGGAAAGTTTGCGCCGTCGGAAAGGTTCGAACATGTGCATATTGACATTGTAGTGTTGCCCATGTCGGAAGGTCATAGGTATTGTTTGACCTGCGTGGACCGGTATACCCGGTGGTCGGAGGCGTTCCCGATGATAAATCAGGAAGCACAAACGGTGGCACGAGCGTTCTACGAGGGATGGATTGCTCGATTTGGGACCCCTCTTAGAGTAACAACCGACCAAGGAAGACAATTTGAATCGTCCTTGTTCAAGCATTTGAACGAGTTAACAGGGACAACACATTTAAGGACAACAGCATACCACCCAGCGGCGAACGGCATGGTGGAGCGTTTACATCGACAGTTGAAGGCTGCCATTCGTTGCCACCAAGACGTTCAATGGACGAGGGTCCTTCCTACCATATTGCTGGGTTTACGCGCAGCCTGGAAGGAGGACACCAAATCAACGGCAGCAGAACTTGTGTATGGGGAGACGTTGCGTCTACCTGGTGAGTTCCTAGCACCGCGTCAAATAGAAGGCGAGTATGACGTTTCCAATTTTGCCGAGGAACTACGTCAGCATTTCCGGGGGATCACCCCAGCCTCAGGTAGTCACCACAATGCGCAGCGGATTTTTGTATATAAAGACTTAACAGTGTGTGAAAAAGTGTTTATCCGGAATGATAAAGTACGAACTTTATTGGAGCCACCGTACGATGGACCATTCGAGGTCATATCCCGGGGCCCAAAAAACTTTGTGATAAATATTAAGGATAAACCTGTTAATGTTAGTATTGATAGATTAAAGCCGGCGTACGGTGTTAATGATGCCGTTGATAATGAAGCGACTCAAACAATGCAGGTACCGCGGTCAGAACCGACAGTGTCTGCTCCGGAACAAGAGGTGCGAACTACACGTTCAGGAAGACGAGTGAGGTTTCCGGATAGATTGCAGATTGCAAAAATAAGATACTATTATGAATGAGTGAGAGAGTGGGATGTAGCGAGTATCGCATATACCGTCGTATGGCATGTCGCAGGGCAAGTTTTTGTTTTTGTTTTTGTTGTAGAAATAAGAATTGTATCGCGATTGGTCAATCACTGGCAAGGGGGTGATGTAGCGGCACACGGCCGGCGACCGTAATAACCATAAAACTGTCCGCTTGCAGATGTCAAGGGGTAGACGGAGAGAAAACGTCCTTGACGTTTGCAAGAACCGGAAATTCCTTTGTTTCTTTATTTTTTATCACTGCCAGATGTACTGCATGCCTGGTCGCGGAAAAAGCCGACGGCCGCGTACCGCTGCCTGGCCGAACGGCCAGCGCACCCCTACAGCGAGGGTTCATCGATGGCTGTCTCCCCCGCTAAACTAAACGGGGGTAAAAGAAGACAGCGAGTCCCCCAAAACAGGCCTTTTTGGGGGACGTAATATAAATAAGAGACCCGAGTCGGTCAAGAGGACAGTCGATATTTTTCAGTCCAGTTTTTCTGAGCCCTCAGAATCAATATCACTTATATCGCAAGTATTTGAAGCTAAATCATATGTGTCGCATGCATTTGAAGCTGAAACTTCTACATCGCATTGATTTGAAGCAAAATCTTGTGTATCGCATGCAGTTGAAGCTACACCACCCATATCCCAAGTGTTTGAAGCTAAATCATGTGTTTCGCATGGATTTGAAGCTGAACCTTCTACATCGCATTGATTTGAAGCTAAATCGTGTAAATCGCATGGATTTGAAGCTAAACCTTCTACATCGCATCGATTTGAAGCTAAATCATGTGTTTCGCATGGATTTGAAGCTAACTCGTTTGTTTCGCATGCAGTTGTAGCTAAATAATGTATATCAGTAGCATTTGTATCTTATCCATTTGTTTCGCATGGATTTGAAGCTAAGCCTTCTACTTCGCATTGATTTGAAGCTAAATCATTTGTTTCGCATGGATTTGAAGCTAAACCTTCTAGATCGCATGGATTTGAAGCTAATCCTTCTACATCGCATTGATTTGCAGCTAAATCATGTGTTTCGCATGGATTTGAAGCTAACTCGTTCGTTGCGCATGCAGTTAAATCTAAATAACGTATATCACAAGTATTTGAAGCTAAACCATTTGTTTCGCATAGATTTGAAGCTATGTCTTCTACTTCGCATTAATAGGAAGCTAAATCACGTGTTTTGCATGGATTTGAAGCTAAACCTTCTACATCGCATTGATTTGAACCTAAATCATGTGTTTCACACGGATTTGAAGCTAACTCGTTTGTTTCGAATGCAGTTGAAGCTAAATCATGTATATCACAAGTATTTGAAGCTAAACGATTTGTATCGCACGGATTTGAAGATAAGCCTTCTACTTCGCATTGATTTGAAGTTAAATCATGTGTTCCGCATGGATTTGACGCTAACTCTTTTGTTTCGCCTGCATTTGAAGCTATATCACTTATATCGCATTGATTTGAAGCTAAATCATGTGTTTCGCATGGATTTGAAGCTAACTCGTTGATTTCGCATGCAGTTGAAGCAAAATTATGTATATCGTAAGTATCTCAAACTAATCCCTTTGTTCCGCATGGATTTGAAGCTTAGCCTTCTACTTCGCATTGATTAGAAGCTAAATCATTTGTTTCGCACAGATTTGAAGCTAAACCTTCTACATCCCATGGATTTGAAGCTAAATCATGTGTTTCGCTTGGATTTGAAGACGAATCATGTGTTTCGCATGGATTTGAAGCTAACTCTTTTGTTTCGCCTGCATTTGAAGCTATATCACTTATATGGCAAGTATTTGAAGTTAAATAAGTTTTGTCGCTTGGATTTGAAGCTACCTCGTTTGTTTCGCCTGCAGTTGAAGCTAAATAATGTATATCCGAAGTATTTGGATTTAAACCATTTGATTCGCATGGATTTGAAGCAGAGCCTTCTACTTCGCATGTATTTGAAGCTAAACCACGTGTTTCCCATGAATTTGAACCTAAATCATGTTTTTCGCATGCATTTTTAGCTTACTCACGTGTTTTGCATGGATTTGACGCTAACTCGTTTGTTTCGCATGCAGTTGTAGCTAAATAATGTATATCACAAGTATTTGTAGCTAAATCATTTGTTTCGCATGGATTTGAAGCTAAGCCTTCTACTTCGCATTGATTCGAAGCTAAATTATTTGTTTCGCATAGAACTGAAGCAACCTCGTTTGTTCCTCCTGCTTTTGAAGCTATATCACTTATATCGCAAGTATTTGAAGCTAAATCATATGTGTCGCATGGATTTGAAGCTGACTCATGTATTTCGCGTGGATTTGAAGGTAACTCGTTTGTTTCGCATGCAGTTGGAGCTATACCACCTATATCCCAAGTGTTTGAAGCTAAATCATATGTGTCGCATGGATTTGAAGCTGAACCTTCTACATCGAATTGATTTGCAAATGAATCTTGTGTATCGCATGGATTTGAAGCTAACTCGTTCGTTTCGCCTGTATTTGAATCTATATCACTTATATCGCAAGTATTTGAAGCTAAATCATGTGGTTCGCTTCGATTTGAAGCTAAACCTTCTACATCGCATTCATTTGAACCAATTCATGTGTTTCGCGTGGATTTGAAGGTAACTCGTTTGTTTCGCATGCAGTTGAAGCTATAGCAACTATATCCCAAGTATTTGAAGCTAAATCATGTGTTTCGCTTGGATTTGAAGCTAAACCTTCTACATCGCATTCATTTGAACCAATTCATGTGTTTCGCGTGGATTTGAAGGTAACTCGTTTGTTTCGCATGCAGTTGAAGCTATAGCACCTATATCCCAAGTGTGTGAAGCTCAATCATTTGTTTCACATGGATTTGAAGCTAAACCTACTACATCGCATTGATTTTAAGCTAAATCATGTGTTTCGCATGGTTTGCAAGCTAACTCGTTTGTCTCGCATGCAGTTGTAGCTTAATAATTTATATCACAAGCATTTGTAGCTTATCCATTTGTTTCGCATGGATTTGAAGCTAAGCCTTCTACTTCGCATTGATTTGAAGCTAAGTCATTTGTTTCGCATAGAACTGAAGCTACCTCGTTTGTTCCTCCTGCTTTTGAAGCTATATCACTTATATCGCAAGTATTTGAAGCTAAGTCATATGTGTCGCATGGATTTGAAGCTGAACCTACTACATCGAATTGATTTGAAGCTAAATCTTGTGTATCGCATGGATTTGAAGCTAAACCTTCTACATCGCTTTGATTTGAAGCTAAATCATGTGTTTCGCATGGATTTGAAGCTAACTCGTTCGTTTCGCCTGCAGTTGAATCTACATCACTTATATCGCAAGTATTTGAAGCTAAATCATGTGTATCGCGTGGATTTTCAAGCTAACTCGTTTGATTAGTCTGCATTTGAAGCCTTATCACTTATACCCCAAGTGTTTGAAGCTAAATCATTTGTTTCGCATGGATTTGAAGCTAAACCTTCTACATCGCATTCATTTGAACCAATTCATGTGTTTCGCGTGGATTTGAAGGTAACTCGTTTGTTTCGCATGCAGTTGAAGCTATAGCACCTATATCCCAAGTGTGTGAAGCTCAATCATTTGTTTCACATGGATTTGAAGCTAAACCTTCTACATCGCATTGATTTTAAGCTAAATCATGTGTTTCGCATGGTTTGCAAGCTAACTCGTTTGTCTCGCATGCAGTTGTAGCTTAATAATTTATATCACAAGCATTTGTAGCTTATCCATTTGTTTCGCATGGATTTGAAGCTAAGCCTTCTACTTCGCATTGATTTGAAGCTAAGTCATTTGTTTCGCATAGAACTGAAGCTACCTCGTTTGTTCCTCCTGCTTTTGAAGCTATATCACTTATATCGCAAGTATTTGAAGCTAAGTCATATGTGTCGCATGGATTTGAAGCTGAACCTACTACATCGAATTGATTTGAAGCTAAATCTTGTGTATCGCATGGATTTGAAGCTAAACCTTCTACATCGCTTTGATTTGAAGCTAAATCATGTGTTTCGCATGGATTTGAAGCTAACTCGTTCGTTTCGCCTGCAGTTGAATCTACATCACTTATATCGCAAGTATTTGAAGCTAAATCATGTGTATCGCGTGGATTTTCAAGCTAACTCGTTTGATTAGTCTGCATTTGAAGCCTTATCACTTATACCCCAAGTGTTTGAAGCTAAATCATTTGTTTCGCATGGATTTGAAGCTAAACCTTCTACATCCCATGGATTTGAAGCTAAATCATGTGTTTCGCTTGGATTTGAAGACGAATCATGTGTTTCGCATGGATTTGAAGCTAACTCTTTTGTTTCGCCTGCATTTGAAGCTATATCACTTATATGGCAAGTATTTGAAGTTAAATAAGTTGTGTCGCTTGGATTTGAAGCTACCTCGTTTGTTTCGCCTGCAGTTGAAGCTAAATAATGTATATCCGAAGTATTTGGAGCTAAACCATTTGATTCGCATGGATTTGAAGCAGAGCCTTCTACTTCGCATGTATTTGAAGCTAAACCACGTGTTTCCCATGAATTTGAACCTAAATCATGTTTTTCGCATGCATTTTTAGCTTACTCACGTGTTTTGCATGGATTTGACGCTAACTCGTTTGTTTCGCATGCAGTTGTAGCTAAATAATGTATATCACAAGTATTTGTAGCTAAATCATTTGTTTCGCATGGATTTGAAGCTAAGCCTTCTACTTCGCATTGATTCGAAGCTAAATTATTTGTTTCGCATAGAACTGAAGCAACCTCGTTTGTTCCTCCTGCTTTTGAAGCTATATCACTTATATCGCAAGTATTTGAAGCTAAATCATATGTGTCGCATGGATTTGAAGCTGACTCATGTATTTCGCGTGGATTTGAAGGTAACTCGTTTGTTTCGCATGCAGTTGGAGCTATACCACCTATATCCCAAGTGTTTGAAGCTAAATCATATGTGTCGCATGGATTTGAAGCTGAACCTTCTACATCGAATTGATTTGCAAATGAATCTTGTGTATCGCATGGATTTGAAGCTAACTCGTTCGTTTCGCCTGTATTTGAATCTATATCACTTATATCGCAAGTATTTGAAGCTAAATCATGTGGTTCGCTTCGATTTGAAGCTAAACCTTCTACATCGCATTTATTTGAACCAATTCATGTGTTTCGCGTGGATTTGAAGGTAACTCGTTTGTTTCGCATGCAGTTGAAGCTATAGCAACTATATCCCAAGTATTTGAAGCTAAATCATGTGTTTCGCTTGGATTTGAAGCTAAACCTTCTACATCGCATTCATTTGAACCAATTCATGTGTTTCGCGTGGATTTGAAGGTAACTCGTTTGTTTCGCATGCAGTTGAAGCTATAGCACCTATATCCCAAGTGTGTGAAGCTCAATCATTTGTTTCACATGGATTTGAAGCTAAACCTTCTACATCGCATTGATTTTAAGCTAAATCATGTGTTTCGCATGGTTTGCAAGCTAACTCGTTTGTCTCGCATGCAGTTGTAGCTTAATAATTTATATCACAAGCATTTGTAGCTTATCCATTTGTTTCGCATGGATTTGAAGCTAAGCCTTCTACTTCGCATTGATTTGAAGCTAAGTCATTTGTTTCGCATAGAACTGAAGCTACCTCGTTTGTTCCTCCTGCTTTTGAAGCTATATCACTTATATCGCAAGTATTTGAAGCTAAGTCATATGTGTCGCATGGATTTGAAGCTGAACCTACTACATCGAATTGATTTGAAGCTAAATCTTGTGTATCGCATGGATTTGAAGCTATACCTTCTACATCGCTTTGATTTGAAGCTAAATCATGTGTTTCGCATGGATTTGAAGCTAACTCGTTCGTTTCGCCTGCAGTTGAATCTACATCACTTATATCGCAAGTATTTGAAGCTAAATCATGTGTATCGCGTGGATTTTCAAGCTAACTCGTTTGATTAGTCTGCATTTGAAGCCTTATCACTTATACCCCAAGTGTTTGAAGCTAAATCATTTGTTTCGCATGGATTTGGATCTAAACCTTCTACATCGCATTGATTTGCAGCTAAATCATGTGTTTCGCATGGATTTGAAGCTAACTCGTTCGTTGCGCATACAGTTAAATCTAAATAACGTATATCACAAGTATTTGAAGCTAAACCATTTGTTTCGCATGGATTTGAAGCTAAGCCTCCTACTTCGCATTAGTTGGAAGCTAAATCACGTGTTTTGCATGGACTTGAAGCTGAACCTTCTACATCGCATCGATTTGCAAATGAATCATGTGTTTCGCATGGATTTGAAGCTAACTCGTTCGTTTCGCCTGTATTTGAATCTATATCACTTATATCGCAAGTATTTGAAGCTAAATCATGTGGTTCGCTTCGATTTGAAGCTAAACCTTCTACATCGCATTCATTTGAACCAATTCATGTGTTTCGCGTGGATTTGAAGGTAACTCGTTTGTTTCGCATGCAGTTGAAGCTATAGCACCTATATCCCAAGTGTGTGAAACTCAATCATTTGTTTCACATGGATTTGAAGCTAAACCTTCTACATCGCATTGATTTTAAGCTAAATCATGTGTTTCGCATGGTTTGGAAGCCAACTCGTTTGTCTCGCATGCAGTTGTAGCTTAATAATTTATATCACAAGCATTTGTAGCTTATCCAAATGTTTCGCATGGATTTGAAGCTAAGCCTTCTACTTCGCATTGATTTGAAGCTAAGTCATTTGTTTCGCATAGAACTGAAGCTACCTCGTTTGTTCCTCCTGCTTTTGAAGCTATATCACTTATATCGCAAGTATTTGAAGCTAAGTCATATGTGTCGCATGGATTTGAAGCTGAACCAACTACATCGAATTGATTTGAAGCTAAATCTTGTGTATCGCATGGATTTGAAGCTAAACCTTCTACATCGCTTTGATTTGAAGCTAAATCATGTGTTTCGCATGGATTTGAAGCTAACTCGTTCGTTTCGCCTGCAGTTGAATCTACATCACTTATATCGCAAGTATTTGAAGCTAAATCATGTGTATCGCGTGGATTTTCAAGCTAACTCGTTTGATTAGTCTGCATTTGAAGCCTTATCACTTATACCCCAAGTGTTTGAAGCTAAATCATTTGTTTCGCATGGATTTGGATCTAAACCTAATACATCGCATTGATTTGCAGCTAAATCATGTGTTTCGCATGGATTTGAAGCTAACTCGTTCGTTGCGCATACAGTTAAATCTAAATAACGTATATCACAAGTATTTGAAGCTAAACCATTTGTTTCGCATGGATTTGAAGCTAAGCCTTCTACTTCGCATTAATTGGAAGCTAAATCACGTGTTTTGCATGGACTTGAAGCTGAACCTTCTACATCGCATCGATTTGCAAATGAATCATGTGTTTCGCATGGATTTGAAGCTAACTCGTTCGTTTCGCCTGTATTTGAATCTATATCACTTATATCGCAAGTATTTGAAGCTAAATCATGTGTTTCGCTTGGATTTGAAGCTAAACCTTCTACATCGCATTCATTTGAACCAATTCATGTGTTTCGCGTGCATTTGAAGCTAACTCGTTTGTTTCGCATGCAGTTGTATCTAAATAATGTATATCACAAGTATTTGTAGCTAAATCATTTGTTTCGCATGGATTTGAAGCTAAGCCTTGTACTTCGCATTGATTTGAAGCTAAATCATTTGTTTCGCATAGAACTGAAGCTAAGCCTTCTACTTCGCATTAATAGGAAGCTAAATCACGTGTTTTGCATGGATTTGAAGCTAAACCTTCTACATCGCATTGATTTTAAGCTAAATCATGTGTTTCGCATGGTTTGCAAGCTAACTCGTTTGTCTCGCATGCAGTTGTAGCTTAATAATTTATATCACAAGCATTTGTAGCTTATCCATTTGTTTCGCATGGATTTGAAGCTAAGCCTTCTACTTCGCATTGATTTGAAGCTAAGTCATTTGTTTCGCATAGAACTGAAGCTACCTCGTTTGTTCCTCCTGCTTTTGAAGCTATATCACTTATATCGCAAGTATTTGAAGCTAAGTCATATGTGTCGCATGGATTTGAAGCTGAACCTACTACATCGAATTGATTTGAAGCTAAATCTTGTGTATCGCATGGATTTGAAGCTAAACCTTCTACATCGCTTTGATTTGAAGCTAAATCATGTGTTTCGCATGGATTTGAAGCTAACTCGTTCGTTTCGCCTGCAGTTGAATCTACATCACTTATATCGCAAGTATTTGAAGCTAAATCATGTGTATCGCGTGGATTTTCAAGCTAACTCGTTTGATTAGTCTGCATTTGAAGCCTTATCACTTATACCCCAAGTGTTTGAAGCTAAATCATTTGTTTCGCATGGATTTGGATCTAAACCTTCTACATCGCATTGATTTGCAGCTAAATCATGTGTTTCGCATGGATTTGAAGCTAACTCGTTCGTTGCGCATACAGTTAAATCTAAATAACGTATATCACAAGTATTTGAAGCTAAACCATTTGTTTCGCATGGATTTGAAGCTAAGCCTCCTACTTCGCATTAGTTGGAAGCTAAATCACGTGTTTTGCATGGACTTGAAGCTGAACCTTCTACATCGCATCGATTTGCAAATGAATCATGTGTTTCGCATGGATTTGAAGCTAACTCGTTCGTTTCGCCTGTATTTGAATCTATATCACTTATATCGCAAGTATTTGAAGCTAAATCATGTGGTTCGCTTCGATTTGAAGCTAAACCTTCTACATCGCATTCATTTGAACCAATTCATGTGTTTCGCGTGGATTTGAAGGTAACTCGTTTGTTTCGCATGCAGTTGAAGCTATAGCACCTATATCCCAAGTGTGTGAAACTCAATCATTTGTTTCACATGGATTTGAAGCTAAACCTTCTACATCGCATTGATTTTAAGCTAAATCATGTGTTTCGCATGGTTTGGAAGCCAACTCGTTTGTCTCGCATGCAGTTGTAGCTTAATAATTTATATCACAAGCATTTGTAGCTTATCCAAATGTTTCGCATGGATTTGAAGCTAAGCCTTCTACTTCGCATTGATTTGAAGCTAAGTCATTTGTTTCGCATAGAACTGAAGCTACCTCGTTTGTTCCTCCTGCTTTTGAAGCTATATCACTTATATCGCAAGTATTTGAAGCTAAGTCATATGTGTCGCATGGATTTGAAGCTGAACCTACTACATCGAATTGATTTGAAGCTAAATCTTGTGTATCGCATGGATTTGAAGCTAAACCTTCTACATCGCTTTGATTTAAAGCTAAATCATGTGTTTCGCATGGATTTGAAGCTAACTCGTTCGTTTCGCCTGCAGTTGAATCTACATCACTTATATCGCAAGTATTTGAAGCTAAATCATGTGTATCGCGTGGATTTTCAAGCTAACTCGTTTGATTAGTCTGCATTTGAAGGCTTATCACTTATACCCCAAGTGTTTGAAGCTAAATCATTTGTTTCGCATGGATTTGGATCTAAACCTTCTACATCGCATTGATTTGCAGCTAAATCATGTGTTTCGCATGGATTTGAAGCTAACTCGTTCGTTGCGCATACAGTTAAATCTAAATAACGTATATCACAAGTATTTGAAGCTAAACCATTTGTTTCGCATGGATTTGAAGCTAAGCCTTCTACTTCGCATTAATTGGAAGCTAAATCACGTGTTTTGCATGGACTTGAAGCTGAACCTTCTACATCGCATCGATTTGCAAATGAATCATGTGTTTCGCATGGATTTGAAGCTAACTCGTTGGTTTCGCCTGTATTTGAATCTATATCACTTATATCGCAAGTATTTGAAGCTAAATCATGTGTTTCACTTGGATTTGAAGCTAAACCTTCTACATCGCATTCATTTGAACCAATTCATGTGTTTCGCGTGCATTTGAAGCTAACTCGTTTGTTTCGCATGCAGTTGTATCTAAATAATGTATATCACAAGTATTTGTAGCTAAATCATTTGTTTCGCATGGATTTGAAGCTAAGCCTTGTACTTCGCATTGATTTGAAGCTAAATCATTTGTTTCGCATAGAACTGAAGCTAAGCCTTCTACTTCGCATTAATAGGAAGCTAAATCACGTGTTTTGCATGGATTTGAAGCTAAACCTTCTACATCGCATTGATTTGAACCTAAATCATGTGTTTCGCATGCATTTGAAGCTAACTTGTTTGTTTCGCATGCAGTTGTAGCTTAATAATGTATATCGCAAGTATTTGTAGCTAAATCATTTGTTTCGCACGGATTTGAAGCTAAGCCTTCTACTTCGCATTGATTTGAAGCTGAATCATTTGTTTCGCATAGAACTCAAGCAACCTCGTTTGTTCCTCCTGCTTTTGAAGCTATATCACTTATATCGCAAGTATTTGAAGCTAAATCATATGTGTCGCATGGATTTGAAGCTGACTCATGTATTTCGCGTGGATTTGAAGGTAACTCGTTTGTTTCGCATGCAGTTGGAGCTATATCTCCTATATCCCAAATGTTTGAAGCTAAATCATATGTGTCGCATGGATTTGAAGCTGAACCTTCTACATCGAATGATTTGCAAATGAATCTTGTGTATCGCATGGATTTGAAGCTAACTCGTTCGTTTCGCCTGTATTTGAATCTATATCACTTATATCGCAAGTATTTGAAGCTAAATCATGTGGTTCGCTTCGATTTGAAGCTAAACCTTCTACATCGCATTCATTTGAACCAATTCATGTGTTTCGCGTGCATTTGAAGCTAACTCGTTTGTTTCGCATGCAGTTGTATCTAAATAATGTATATCACAAGTATTTGTAGCTAAATCATTTGTTTCGCATGGATTTGAAGCTAAGCCTTCTACTTCGCATTAATTGGAAGCTAAATCACGTGTTTTGCATGGACTTGAAGCTGAACCTTCTACATCGCATCGATTTGCAAATGAATCATGTGTTTCGCATGGATTTGAAGCTAACTCGTTCGTTTCGCCTGTATTTGAATCTATATCACTTATATCGCAAGTATTTGAAGCTAAATCATGTGTTTCGCTTGGATTTGAAGCTAAACCTTCTACATCGCATTCATTTGAACCAATTCATGTGTTTCGCGTGCATTTGAAGCTAACTCGTTTGTTTCGCATGCAGTTGTATCTAAATAATGTATATCACAAGTATTTGTAGCTAAATCATTTGTTTCGCATGGATTTGAAGCTAAGCCTTGTACTTCGCATTGATTTGAAGCTAAATCATTTGTTTCGCATGGATTTGAAGCTACCTCGTTTGTTTCGCCTGCATTTGATACTATATCACTTACATCGCAAGTATCTGAATCTAAATCATTTGTTCCGCATGGATTTGATGCTAAATCTTCTACATAGCATTGATTTGAAGCTGAATCATGTGTTTTGCATCGATTTGAAGCTAACTCGTATGTTTCCCCTGCAGTTGAAGCTGTATCACCTATGTCGCAAGTATCTAAACCTAAATCATTTGATTCGCATGGATTTGAAGCTAATCCTTCTACTTCGCATTGAATTGAAGCTAAATCATGCGTATCGCATGGATTTTCAAGCTAACTTGTTTGATTCGTCTGCATTTGAAGCTATATCGCTTATATCCCAAGTGTTTCAAGCTAATCATTTGTTTCGAATGGATTTGAAGCTAAACCTTCTACATCGCGATGATTTGCAGCTGAATCATGTGTTTTGCTTGGATTTTGAAGCTAACTCGTTTGTTTCGTATGCAGTTGAAACTAAATCATGTATATCACAAGTATTTGAAACTAAACCATTTGATTCGCATGGATTTGAAGCTAAGCCTTCTAATTCGCATTGTCTTGAAGCTAAATAATGTATTTCGCGTGGATTCGAAGCTAACTCGTCTGTTTCGCCTGCATTTGAAGCTATATCACTTATATCGCCTGTATTTGAAGCTAGATCACTTATATCGCAAGTATTTGAAGCTAAATCATGTGTTTCTCTTGGATTTGAAGTTAAACCTTCTACATCGCATTGATTTGAAGCTAAATCATGTGTTTCGCATGGATTTGAAGCTAACTCGTTTGTTTCGCATGCAGTTGTGGCTAAATAATGTATATCACAAGTATTTGTAGCTCAACCATTTGTTTCGCATGGATTTGAAGCTAAGCCTTCTACTTCGCATGGATTTGAAGCTAAATCATGTGTTTCTCATGGATTTGAAGCTGACTCGTATGTTTGGCCTGCATTGAAGCTATATCACTTATATCGCAAGTATTTGAAGCTAAATCATATGTGTCGCATGGATTTGAAGATGACTCATGTATTTCGCGTGGATTTGAAGCTAACTCGTTCGTTTCGCCTGTATTTGAATCTATATCACTTATATCGCAAGTATTTGAAGCTAAATCATGTGTTTCGCTTGGATTTGAAGCTAAACCTTCTACATCGCATTCATTTGAACCAATTCATGTGTTTCGCGTGCATTTGAAGCTAACTCGTTTGTTTCGCATGCAGTTGGATCTAAATAATGTATATCACAAGTATTTGTAGCTAAATCATTTGTTTCGCATGGATTTGAAGCTAAGCCTTGTACTTCGCATTGATTTGAAGCTAAATCATTTGTTTCGCATATAAATGAAGCTAAGCCTTCTACTTCTCATTAATAGGAAGCTAAATCACGTGTTTTGCATGGATTTGAAGCTAAGCCTTCTACATCGCATTGATTTGCAGCTGAATCATGTGTTTCGCATGGATTTGAAGCTAACACGTTCGTTTCTCCTGCATTTGAAACTATATCACTTATATCGCAAGTATTGGAAGCTAAATCATGTGTCTCGCTTGGATTTGAAGCTAAACCTTCTACATCGCATTGATTTGCTGCTAAATCATGTGTTTCGCATGGATTTGAAGCTATCTCGTTCGTTGCGCATACAGTTAAATCTAAATAACGTATTTCAAAAGTATTTGAAACTAAACCATTTGTTTCGCATGCATTTGAAGCTAAGCCTTCTACTTCGCATTAATTGGAAGCTAAATCACGTGTACGGCATGGATTTGAAGCTGAACCTACTACATCGCATTGATTTGCAAATGAATCATGTGTTTCGCATGGATTTGAAGTTTACTCGTTCGTTTCGTCTGTATTTGAATCTATATCACTTATATCGCAAGTATTTGAAGCTAAATCATGTGTTTCGCATGGATTTGAAGCTAACTCGTTCGTTGCGCATGCAGTTGAAGCTATATCATGTATATTTCAAGTATTTGAAGCTAAACCATTTGTTTCGCATTTATGTGAAGCTAAATCATGTGTTTACCATGACAATGAACCTAAATCATTTGTTGCCCATGGATTTGAAGCTTGATCATGTGTTTTGCATGGTTTTGAAGCTAACTTGATTGTATCCTCTGCATTTGAAGTTACTTCATTTATATCGCAAGTATTTGAAGCCAAACCATATTTGTTTCGCATGGATTTGAAGCTAAGTCTTCTACTTCGTATTGATTTGAAGCTAAATCGTGTGTTTCACATTGATTTGAAGCTAACTCGTTTGTTTCGCATGCAGTTCGTAGCTAAATAATCTATATTACAAGTATTTGTAGCTAAACCATTTGTTTCGCATGGATTTGAAGCTAAGCCTTCTACTTCGCATTGATTTGAAGCTAAATCATTTGTTTCGCATAGAATTGAAGCTACCTCGTTTGTTCCTCCAGCTTTTGAATCTATATCACTTATATCGCAAGTATTTAAAGCTAAATCATATGTGTCGCATGGATTTGAAGCTAAACTTTCTACATCGCATTGATTTGAAGCTAACTCGTTTGTTTCGCATGCAGTTGAAGCGAAATCATGTCTTTCACAAGTATTTGAAGATGAACCATTTGAATCGCATCGATTTGAACCTGAGCCTTCTACTTCGCACTGATTTGCAGCTAAATAATGTTTTACGCATGGATTTGAAGCTAAACCTTCTACATCCCATGGATTTGAAGCTAAGCCTTCTACTTCGCATTGATTGGATCCTAAATCACGTGTTTTGCATGGATTTGAAGCTAAGCCTTCTACATCGCATTGATTTGCAGCTGAATCATGTGTTTCGCATGGATTTGAAGCTAACTCGTTCGTTTCTCCTGCATTTGAAACTATATCACTTATATCGCAAGTATTGGAAGCTAAATCATGTGTCTCGCTTGGATTTGAAGCTAAACCTTCTACATCGCATTGATTTGAAGCTAAATTATGTGTTTCGCTTGGATTTGAATGTAACTCATTTGTTTCGCATGCAGCTGAAGCTATATCACCTATATCCCAAGTGTAGGAAGCTCAATCATTTGTTTCGCATGGATTTGAAGCTAAACCTGCTACTTCGCATTGATTTGAAGCTAAATCACGAGTTTTGCATGGATTTGAAGCTAAGCCTTCTACTTCGCATTGATTGGATCCTCAATCACGTGTTTTGCATGGATTTGAAGCTAAGCCTTCTACATCGCATTGATTTGCAGCTGAATCATGTGTTTCGCATGGATTTGAAGCTAACTCGTTCGTTTCTCCTGCATTTGAAACTATATCACTTATATCGCAACTATTTGAAGCTAAATCATGTGTTTCGCTTGGATTTGAAGCTAAACCTTCTACATCGCATTCATTTGAACCAATTCATGTGTTTCGCGTGGATTTGAAGGTAACTCGTTTGTTTCGCATGCAGTTGAAGCTATATCACCTTTGTCCCAAGTGTTTGAAGCTCAATCATTTGTTTCGCATGGATTTGAAGCTAAACCTTCTACATCGCATTGATTTGAAGCTAACTCATGTGTTTCGCGTGGATTTGAAGGTAACTCGTTTGTTTCGCATGCAGTTGGAGCTATACCACCTATATCCCAAGTGTTTGAAGCTCAATCATTTGTTTCGCATGGTTTTGAAGCTAAACCTTCTACATCGCATTGATTTCCAGCTAAATCATTTGTTTCGCGTGGATTAGAAGGTAACTCGTTTGTTTCGCATGCAGTTGAAGCTATATCATGTATATTTCAAGTAATTGAAGCTAAACCATTTGTTTCGCATTTATGTGAAGCTAAATCATGTGTTTACCATGACAATGAACCTAAATCATTTGTTGCCCATGGATTTGAAGCTTGATCATGTGTTTTGCATGGTTTTGAAGCTAACTTGATTGTATCCTCTGCATTTGAAGTTACTTCATTTATATCGCAAGTATTTGAAGCCAAACCATATTTGTTTCGCATGGATTTGAAGCTAAGTCTTCTACTTCGTATTGATTTGAAGCTAAATCGTGTGTTTCACATTGATTTGAAGCTAACTCGTTTGTTTCGCATGCAGTTCGTAGCTAAATAATGTATATTACAAGTATTTGTAGCTAAACCATTTGTTTCGCATGGATTTGAAGCTAAGCCTTCTACTTCGCATTGATTTGAAGCTAAATCATTTGTTTCGCATGGAATTGAAGCTACCTCGTTTGTTCCTCCAGCTTTTGAATCTATATCACTTATATCGCAAGTATTTGAAGCTAAATCATATGTGTCGCATGGATTTGAAGCTAAACTTTCTACATCGCATTGATTTGAAGCTAACTCGTTTGTTTCGCATGCAGTTGAAGCGAAATCATGTCTTTCACAAGTATTTGAAGATGAACCATTTGAATCGCATCGATTTGAACCTGAGCCTTCTACTTCGCACTGATTTGCAGCTAAATAATGTTTTACGCATGGATTTGAAGCTAAACCTTCTACATCCCATGGATTTGAAGCTAAGCCTTCTACTTCGCATTGATTGGATCCTAAATCACGTGTTTTGCATGGATTTGAAGCTAAGCCTTCTACATCGCATTGATTTGCAGCTGAATCATGTGTTTCGCATGGATTTGAAGCTAACTCGTTCGTTTCTCCTGCATTTGAAACTATATCACTTATATCGCAAGTATTGGAAGCTAAATCATGTGTTTCGCTTGGATTTGAAGCTAAACCTTCTACATCGCATTGATTTGAAGCTAAATTATGTGTTTCGCTTGGATTTGAATGTAACTCATTTGTTTCGCATGCAGCTGAAGCTATATCACCTATATCCCAAGTGTAGGAAGCTCATTCATTTGTTTCGCATGGATTTGAAGCTAAACCTGCTACTTCGCATTGATTTGAAGCTAAATCACGAGTTTTGCATGGATTTGAAGCTAAGCCTTCTACTTCGCATTGATTGGATCCTAAATCACGTGTTTTGCATGGATTTGAAGCTAAGCCTTCTACATCGCATTGATTTGCAGCTGAATCATGTGTTTCGCATGGATTTGAAGCTAACTCGTTCGTTTCTCCTGCATTTGAAACTATTTCACTTATATCGCAACTATTTGAAGCTAAATCATGTGTTTCGCTTGGATTTGAAGCTAAACCTTCTACATCGCATTGATTTGAAGCTAAATTATGTGTTTCGCTTGGATTTGAATGTAACTCATTTGTTTCGCATGCAGCTGAAGCTATATCACCTATATCCCAAGTGTAGGAAGCTCAATCATTTGTTTCGCATGGATTTGAAGCTAAACCTGCTACTTCGCATTGATTTGAAGCTAAATCACGAGTTTTGCATGGATTTGAAGCTAAGCCTTCTACTTCGCATTGATTGGATCCTAAATCACGTGTTTTGCATGGATTTGAAGCTAAGCCTTCTACATCGCATTGATTTGCAGCTGAATCATGTGTTTCGCATGGATTTGAAGCTAACTCGTTCGTTTCTCCTGCATTTGAAACTATATCACTTATATCGCAACTATTTGAAGCTAAATCATGTGTTTCGCTTGGATTTGAAGCTAAACCTTCTACATCGCATTCATTTGAACCAATTCATGTGTTTCGCGTGGATTTGAAGGTAACTCGTTTGTTTCGCATGCAGTTGAAGCTATATCACCTTTGTCCCAAGTGTTTGAAGCTCAATCATTTGTTTCGCATGGATTTGAAACTAAACCTTCTACATCGCATTGATTTGAAGCTAACTCATGTGTTTCGCGTGGATTTGAAGGTAACTCGTTTGTTTCGCATGCAGTTGGAGCTATACCACCTATATCCCAAGTGTTTGAAGCTCAATCATTTGTTTCGCATGGTTTTGAAGCTAAACCTTCTACATCGCATTGATTTCCAGCTAAATCATGTGTTTCGCATGGACTTGAAGGTAACTCGTTTGTTTCGCATGCAGTTGGAGCTATACCACCTATATCCCAAGTGTTTGAAGCTCCATCATTTGTTTCGCATGGTTTTGAAGCTAAACCTTCTACATCGCATTGATTTCCAGCTAAATCATGTGTTTCGCGTGGATTAGAAGGTAACTCGTTTGTTTCGCATGCAGTTGAAGCTATATCATGTATATTTCAAGTAATTGAAGCTAAACCATTTGTTTCGCATTTATGTGAAGCTAAATCATGTGTTTACCATGACAATGAACCTAAATCATTTGTTGCCCATGGATTTGAAGCTTGATCATGTGTTTTGCATGGTTTTGAAGCTAACTTGATTGTATCCTCTGCATTTGAAGTTACTTCATTTATATCGCAAGTATTTGAAGCCAAACCATATTTGTTTCGCATGGATTTGAAGCTAAGTCTTCTACTTCGTATTGATTTGAAGCTAAATCGTGTGTTTCACATTGATTTGAAGCTAACTCCTTTGTTTCGCATGCAGTTCGTAGCTAAATAATGTATATTACAAGTATTTGTAGCTAAACCATTTGTTTCGCATGGATTTGAAGCTAAGCCTTCTACTTCGCATTGATTTGAAGCTAAATCATTTGTTTCGCATGGAATTGAAGCTACCTCGTTTGTTCCTCCAGCTTTTGAATCTATATCACTTATATCGCAAGTATTTGAAGCTAAATCATATGTGTCGCATGGATTTGAAGCTAAACTTTCTACATCGCATTGATTTGAAGCTAACTCGTTTGTTTCGCATGCAGTTGAAGCGAAATCATGTCTTTCACAAGTATTTGAAGATGAACCATTTGAATCGCATCGATTTGAACCTGAGCCTTCTACTTCGCACTGATTTGCAGCTAAATAATGTTTTACGCATGGATTTGAAGCTAAACCTTCTACATCCCATGGATTTGAAGCTAAGCCTTCTACTTCGCATTGATTGGATCCTAAATCACGTGTTTTGCATGGATTTGAAGCTAAGCCTTCTACATCGCATTGATTTGCAGCTGAATCATGTGTTTCGCATGGATTTGAAGCTAACTCGTTCGTTTCTCCTGCATTTGAAACTATATCACTTATATCGCAAGTATTGGAAGCTAAATCATGTGTTTCGCTTGGATTTGAAGCTAAACCTTCTACATCGCATTGATTTGAAGCTAAATTATGTGTTTCGCTTGGATTTGAATGTAACTCATTTGTTTCGCATGCAGCTGAAGCTATATCACCTATATCCCAAGTGTAGGAAGCTCATTCATTTGTTTCGCATGGATTTGAAGCTAAACCTGCTACTTCGCATTGATTTGAAGCTAAATCACGAGTTTTGCATGGATTTGAAGCTAAGCCTTCTACTTCGCATTGATTGGATCCTAAATCACGTGTTTTGCATGGATTTGAAGCTAAGCCTTCTACATCGCATTGATTTGCAGCTGAATCATGTGTTTCGCATGGATTTGAAGCTAACTCGTTCGTTTCTCCTGCATTTGAAACTATTTCACTTATATCGCAACTATTTGAAGCTAAATCATGTGTTTCGCTTGGATTTGAAGCTAAACCTTCTACATCGCATTGATTTGAAGCTAAATTATGTGTTTCGCTTGGATTTGAATGTAACTCATTTGTTTCGCATGCAGCTGAAGCTATATCACCTATATCCCAAGTGTAGGAAGCTCAATCATTTGTTTCGCATGGATTTGAAGCTAAACCTGCTACTTCGCATTGATTTGAAGCTAAATCACGAGTTTTGCATGGATTTGAAGCTAAGCCTTCTACTTCGCATTGATTGGATCCTAAATCACGTGTTTTGCATGGATTTGAAGCTAAGCCTTCTACATCGCATTGATTTGCAGCTGAATCATGTGTTTCGCATGGATTTGAAGCTAACTCGTTCGTTTCTCCTGCATTTGAAACTATATCACTTATATCGCAACTATTTGAAGCTAAATCATGTGTTTCGCTTGGATTTGAAGCTAAACCTTCTACATCGCATTCATTTGAACCAATTCATGTGTTTCGCGTGGATTTGAAGGTAACTCGTTTGTTTCGCATGCAGTTGAAGCTATATCACCTTTGTCCCAAGTGTTTGAAGCTCAATCATTTGTTTCGCATGGATTTGAAACTAAACCTTCTACATCGCATTGATTTGAAGCTAACTCATGTGTTTCGCGTGGATTTGAAGGTAACTCGTTTGTTTCGCATGCAGTTGGAGCTATACCACCTATATCCCAAGTGTTTGAAGCTCAATCATTTGTTTCGCATGGTTTTGAAGCTAAACCTTCTACATCGCATTGATTTCCAGCTAAATCATGTGTTTCGCATGGACTTGAAGGTAACTCGTTTGTTTCGCATGCAGTTGGAGCTATACCACCTATATCCCAAGTCTTTGAAGCTCAATCATTTGTTTCGCATGGTTTTGAAGCTAAACCTTCTACATCGCATTGATTTGCTGCTAAATCATGTGTTTCGCATGGATTTGAAGCTAACTCGTTCGTTGCGCATACAGTTAAATCTAAATAACGTATTTCAAAAGTATTTGAAACTAAACCATTTGTTTCGCATGCATTTGAAGCTAAGCCTTCTACTTCGCATTAATTGGAAGCTAAATCACGTGTACGGCATGGATTTGAAGCTGAACCTACTACATCGCATTGATTTGCAAATGAATCATGTGTTTCGCATGGATT
Organism: Megalopta genalis; assembly: GCF_051020955.1. NCBI lineage: Eukaryota > Metazoa > Arthropoda > Insecta > Hymenoptera > Halictidae > Megalopta > Megalopta genalis. The sequence continues at coordinate 66,411 of NW_027477197.1, forward strand.
TGAAGTTTACTCGTTCGTTTCGTCTGTATTTGAATCTATATCACTTATATCGCAAGTATTTGAAGCTAAATCATGTGTTTCGCATGGATTTGAAGCTAACTCGTTCGTTGCGCATGCAGTTGAAGCTATATCATGTATATTTCAAGTATTTGAAGCTAAACCATTTGTTTCGCATTTATGTGAAGCTAAATCATGTGTTTACCATGACAATGAACCTAAATCATTTGTTGCCCATGGATTTGAAGCTTGATCATGTGTTTTGCATGGTTTTGAAGCTAACTTGATTGTATCCTCTGCATTTGAAGTTACTTCATTTATATCGCAAGTATTTGAAGCCAAACCATATTTGTTTCGCATGGATTTGAAGCTAAGTCTTCTACTTCGTATTGATTTGAAGCTAAATCGTGTGTTTCACATTGATTTGAAGCTAACTCGTTTGTTTCGCATGCAGTTCGTAGCTAAATAATCTATATTACAAGTATTTGTAGCTAAACCATTTGTTTCGCATGGATTTGAAGCTAAGCCTTCTACTTCGCATTGATTTGAAGCTAAATCATTTGTTTCGCATAGAATTGAAGCTACCTCGTTTGTTCCTCCAGCTTTTGAATCTATATCACTTATATCGCAAGTATTTAAAGCTAAATCATATGTGTCGCATGGATTTGAAGCTAAACTTTCTACATCGCATTGATTTGAAGCTAACTCGTTTGTTTCGCATGCAGTTGAAGCGAAATCATGTCTTTCACAAGTATTTGAAGATGAACCATTTGAATCGCATCGATTTGAACCTGAGCCTTCTACTTCGCACTGATTTGCAGCTAAATAATGTTTTACGCATGGATTTGAAGCTAAACCTTCTACATCCCATGGATTTGAAGCTAAGCCTTCTACTTCGCATTGATTGGATCCTAAATCACGTGTTTTGCATGGATTTGAAGCTAAGCCTTCTACATCGCATTGATTTGCAGCTGAATCATGTGTTTCGCATGGATTTGAAGCTAACTCGTTCGTTTCTCCTGCATTTGAAACTATATCACTTATATCGCAAGTATTGGAAGCTAAATCATGTGTCTCGCTTGGATTTGAAGCTAAACCTTCTACATCGCATTGATTTGAAGCTAAATTATGTGTTTCGCTTGGATTTGAATGTAACTCATTTGTTTCGCATGCAGCTGAAGCTATATCACCTATATCCCAAGTGTAGGAAGCTCAATCATTTGTTTCGCATGGATTTGAAGCTAAACCTGCTACTTCGCATTGATTTGAAGTTAAATCACGAGTTTTGCATGGATTTGAAGCTAAGCCTTCTACTTCGCATTGATTGGATCCTAAATCACGTGTTTTGCATGGATTTGAAGCTAAGCCTTCTACATCGCATTGATTTGCAGCTGAATCATGTGTTTCGCATGGATTTGAAGCTAACTCGTTCGTTTCTCCTGCATTTGAAACTATATCACTTATATCGCAACTATTTGAAGCTAAATCATGTGTTTCGCTTGGATTTGAAGCTAAACCTTCTACATCGCATTCATTTGAACCAATTCATGTGTTTCGCGTGGATCTGAAGGTAACTCGTTTGTTTCGCATGCAGTTGAAGCTATATCACCTTTGTCCCAAGTGTTTGAAGCTCAATCATTTGTTTCGCATGGATTTGAAGCTAAACCTTCTACATCGCATTGATTTGAAGCTAACTCATGTGTTTCGCGTGGATTTGAAGGTAACTCGTTTGTTTCGCATGCAGTTGGAGCTATACCACCTATATCCCAAGTGTTTGAAGCTCAATCATTTGTTTCGCATGGTTTTGAAGCTAAACCTTCTACATCGCATTGATTTCCAGCTAAATCATTTGTTTCGCGTGGATTAGAAGGTAACTCGTTTGTTTCGCATGCAGTTGAAGCTATATCATGTATATTTCAAGTAATTGAAGCTAAACCATTTGTTTCGCATTTATGTGAAGCTAAATCATGTGTTTACCATGACAATGAACCTAAATCATTTGTTGCCCATGGATTTGAAGCTTGATCATGTGTTTTGCATGGTTTTGAAGCTAACTTGATTGTATCCTCTGCATTTGAAGTTACTTCATTTATATCGCAAGTATTTGAAGCCAAACCATATTTGTTTCGCATGGATTTGAAGCTAAGTCTTCTACTTCGTATTGATTTGAAGCTAAATCGTGTGTTTCACATTGATTTGAAGCTAACTCGTTTGTTTCGCATGCAGTTCGTAGCTAAATAATGTATATTACAAGTATTTGTAGCTAAACCATTTGTTTCGCATGGATTTGAAGCTAAGCCTTCTACTTCGCATTGATTTGAAGCTAAATCATTTGTTTCGCATGGAATTGAAGCTACCTCGTTTGTTCCTCCAGCTTTTGAATCTATATCACTTATATCGCAAGTATTTGAAGCTAAATCATATGTGTCGCATGGATTTGAAGCTAAACTTTCTACATCGCATTGATTTGAAGCTAACTCGTTTGTTTCGCATGCAGTTGAAGCGAAATCATGTCTTTCACAAGTATTTGAAGATGAACCATTTGAATCGCATCGATTTGAACCTGAGCCTTCTACTTCGCACTGATTTGCAGCTAAATAATGTTTTACGCATGGATTTGAAGCTAAACCTTCTACATCCCATGGATTTGAAGCTAAGCCTTCTACTTCGCATTGATTGGATCCTAAATCACGTGTTTTGCATGGATTTGAAGCTAAGCCTTCTACATCGCATTGATTTGCAGCTGAATCATGTGTTTCGCATGGATTTGAAGCTAACTCGTTCGTTTCTCCTGCATTTGAAACTATATCACTTATATCGCAAGTATTGGAAGCTAAATCATGTGTTTCGCTTGGATTTGAAGCTAAACCTTCTACATCGCATTGATTTGAAGCTAAATTATGTGTTTCGCTTGGATTTGAATGTAACTCATTTGTTTCGCATGCAGCTGAAGCTATATCACCTATATCCCAAGTGTAGGAAGCTCATTCATTTGTTTCGCATGGATTTGAAGCTAAACCTGCTACTTCGCATTGATTTGAAGCTAAATCACGAGTTTTGCATGGATTTGAAGCTAAGCCTTCTACTTCGCATTGATTGGATCCTAAATCACGTGTTTTGCATGGATTTGAAGCTAAGCCTTCTACATCGCATTGATTTGCAGCTGAATCATGTGTTTCGCATGGATTTGAAGCTAACTCGTTCGTTTCTCCTGCATTTGAAACTATTTCACTTATATCGCAACTATTTGAAGCTAAATCATGTGTTTCGCTTGGATTTGAAGCTAAACCTTCTACATCGCATTGATTTGAAGCTAAATTATGTGTTTCGCTTGGATTTGAATGTAACTCATTTGTTTCGCATGCAGCTGAAGCTATATCACCTATATCCCAAGTGTAGGAAGCTCAATCATTTGTTTCGCATGGATTTGAAGCTAAACCTGCTACTTCGCATTGATTTGAAGCTAAATCACGAGTTTTGCATGGATTTGAAGCTAAGCCTTCTACTTCGCATTGATTGGATCCTAAATCACGTGTTTTGCATGGATTTGAAGCTAAGCCTTCTACATCGCATTGATTTGCAGCTGAATCATGTGTTTCGCATGGATTTGAAGCTAACTCGTTCGTTTCTCCTGCATTTGAAACTATATCACTTATATCGCAACTATTTGAAGCTAAATCATGTGTTTCGCTTGGATTTGAAGCTAAACCTTCTACATCGCATTCATTTGAACCAATTCATGTGTTTCGCGTGGATTTGAAGGTAACTCGTTTGTTTCGCATGCAGTTGAAGCTATATCACCTTTGTCCCAAGTGTTTGAAGCTCAATCATTTGTTTCGCATGGATTTGAAACTAAACCTTCTACATCGCATTGATTTGAAGCTAACTCATGTGTTTCGCGTGGATTTGAAGGTAACTCGTTTGTTTCGCATGCAGTTGGAGCTATACCACCTATATCCCAAGTGTTTGAAGCTCAATCATTTGTTTCGCATGGATTTGAAGCTAAACCTTCTACATCGCATTGATTTCCAGCTAAATCATGTGTTTCGCATGGACTTGAAGGTAACTCGTTTGTTTCGCATGCAGTTGGAGCTATACCACCTATATCCCAAGTGTTTGAAGCTCAATCATTTGTTTCGCATGGTTTTGAAGCTAAACCTTCTACATCGCATTGATTTCCAGCTAAATCATGTGTTTCGCGTGGATTAGAAGGTAACTCGTTTGTTTCGCATGCAGTTGAAGCTATATCATGTATATTTCAAGTAATTGAAGCTAAACCATTTGTTTCGCATTTATGTGAAGCTAAATCATGTGTTTACCATGACAATGAACCTAAATCATTTGTTGCCCATGGATTTGAAGCTTGATCATGTGTTTTGCATGGTTTTGAAGCTAACTTGATTGTATCCTCTGCATTTGAAGTTACTTCATTTATATCGCAAGTATTTGAAGCCAAACCATATTTGTTTCGCATGGATTTGAAGCTAAGTCTTCTACTTCGTATTGATTTGAAGCTAAATCGTGTGTTTCACATTGATTTGAAGCTAACTCGTTTGTTTCGCATGCAGTTCGTAGCTAAATAATGTATATTACAAGTATTTGTAGCTAAACCATTTGTTTCGCATGGATTTGAAGCTAAGCCTTCTACTTCGCATTGATTTGAAGCTAAATCATTTGTTTCGCATGGAATTGAAGCTACCTCGTTTGTTCCTCCAGCTTTTGAATCTATATCACTTATATCGCAAGTATTTGAAGCTAAATCATATGTGTCGCATGGATTTGAAGCTAAACTTTCTACATCGCATTGATTTGAAGCTAACTCGTTTGTTTCGCATGCAGTTGAAGCGAAATCATGTCTTTCACAAGTATTTGAAGATGAACCATTTGAATCGCATCGATTTGAACCTGAGCCTTCTACTTCGCACTGATTTGCAGCTAAATAATGTTTTACGCATGGATTTGAAGCTAAACCTTCTACATCCCATGGATTTGAAGCTAAGCCTTCTACTTCGCATTGATTGGATCCTAAATCACGTGTTTTGCATGGATTTGAAGCTAAGCCTTCTACATCGCATTGATTTGCAGCTGAATCATGTGTTTCGCATGGATTTGAAGCTAACTCGTTCGTTTCTCCTGCATTTGAAACTATATCACTTATATCGCAAGTATTGGAAGCTAAATCATGTGTTTCGCTTGGATTTGAAGCTAAACCTTCTACATCGCATTGATTTGAAGCTAAATTATGTGTTTCGCTTGGATTTGAATGTAACTCATTTGTTTCGCATGCAGCTGAAGCTATATCACCTATATCCCAAGTGTAGGAAGCTCATTCATTTGTTTCGCATGGATTTGAAGCTAAACCTGCTACTTCGCATTGATTTGAAGCTAAATCACGAGTTTTGCATGGATTTGAAGCTAAGCCTTCTACTTCGCATTGATTGGATCCTAAATCACGTGTTTTGCATGGATTTGAAGCTAAGCCTTCTACATCGCATTGATTTGCAGCTGAATCATGTGTTTCGCATGGATTTGAAGCTAACTCGTTCGTTTCTCCTGCATTTGAAACTATTTCACTTATATCGCAACTATTTGAAGCTAAATCATGTGTTTCGCTTGGATTTGAAGCTAAACCTTCTACATCGCATTGATTTGAAGCTAAATTATGTGTTTCGCTTGGATTTGAATGTAACTCATTTGTTTCGCATGCAGCTGAAGCTATATCACCTATATCCCAAGTGTAGGAAGCTCAATCATTTGTTTCGCATGGATTTGAAGCTAAACCTGCTACTTCGCATTGATTTGAAGCTAAATCACGAGTTTTGCATGGATTTGAAGCTAAGCCTTCTACTTCGCATTGATTGGATCCTAAATCACGTGTTTTGCATGGATTTGAAGCTAAGCCTTCTACATCGCATTGATTTGCAGCTGAATCATGTGTTTCGCATGGATTTGAAGCTAACTCGTTCGTTTCTCCTGCATTTGAAACTATATCACTTATATCGCAACTATTTGAAGCTAAATCATGTGTTTCGCTTGGATTTGAAGCTAAACCTTCTACATCGCATTCATTTGAACCAATTCATGTGTTTCGCGTGGATTTGAAGGTAACTCGTTTGTTTCGCATGCAGTTGAAGCTATATCACCTTTGTCCCAAGTGTTTGAAGCTCAATCATTTGTTTCGCATGGATTTGAAACTAAACCTTCTACATCGCATTGATTTGAAGCTAACTCATGTGTTTCGCGTGGATTTGAAGGTAACTCGTTTGTTTCGCATGCAGTTGGAGCTATACCACCTATATCCCAAGTGTTTGAAGCTCAATCATTTGTTTCGCATGGTTTTGAAGCTAAACCTTCTACATCGCATTGATTTCCAGCTAAATCATGTGTTTCGCATGGACTTGAAGGTAACTCGTTTGTTTCGCATGCAGTTGGAGCTATACCACCTATATCCCAAGTGTTTGAAGCTCAATCATTTGTTTCGCATGGTTTTGAAGCTAAACCTTCTACATCGCATTGATTTCCAGCTAAATCATGTGTTTCGCGTGGATTAGAAGGTAACTCGTTTGTTTCGCATGCAGTTGAAGCTATATCATGTATATTTCAAGTAATTGAAGCTAAACCATTTGTTTCGCATTTATGTGAAGCTAAATCATGTGTTTACCATGACAATGAACCTAAATCATTTGTTGCCCATGGATTTGAAGCTTGATCATGTGTTTTGCATGGTTTTGAAGCTAACTTGATTGTATCCTCTGCATTTGAAGTTACTTCATTTATATCGCAAGTATTTGAAGCCAAACCATATTTGTTTCGCATGGATTTGAAGCTAAGTCTTCTACTTCGTATTGATTTGAAGCTAAATCGTGTGTTTCACATTGATTTGAAGCTAACTCGTTTGTTTCGCATGCAGTTCGTAGCTAAATAATGTATATTACAAGTATTTGTAGCTAAACCATTTGTTTCGCATGGATTTGAAGCTAAGCCTTCTACTTCGCATTGATTTGAAGCTAAATCATTTGTTTCGCATGGAATTGAAGCTACCTCGTTTGTTCCTCCAGCTTTTGAATCTATATCACTTATATCGCAAGTATTTGAAGCTAAATCATATGTGTCGCATGGATTTGAAGCTAAACTTTCTACATCGCATTGATTTGAAGCTAACTCGTTTGTTTCGCATGCAGTTGAAGCGAAATCATGTCTTTCACAAGTATTTGAAGATGAACCATTTGAATCGCATCGATTTGAACCTGAGCCTTCTACTTCGCACTGATTTGCAGCTAAATAATGTTTTACGCATGGATTTGAAGCTAAACCTTCTACATCCCATGGATTTGAAGCTAAGCCTTCTACTTCGCATTGATTGGATCCTAAATCACGTGTTTTGCATGGATTTGAAGCTAAGCCTTCTACATCGCATTGATTTGCAGCTGAATCATGTGTTTCGCATGGATTTGAAGCTAACTCGTTCGTTTCTCCTGCATTTGAAAGTATATCACTTATATCGCAAGTATTGGAAGCTAAATCATGTGTTTCGCTTGGATTTGAAGCTAAACCTTCTACATCGCATTGATTTGAAGCTAAATTATGTGTTTCGCTTGGATTTGAATGTAACTCATTTGTTTCGCATGCAGCTGAAGCTATATCACCTATATCCCAAGTGTAGGAAGCTCATTCATTTGTTTCGCATGGATTTGAAGCTAAACCTGCTACTTCGCATTGATTTGAAGCTAAATCACGAGTTTTGCATGGATTTGAAGCTAAGCCTTCTACTTCGCATTGATTGGATCCTAAATCACGTGTTTTGCATGGATTTGAAGCTAAGCCTTCTACATCGCATTGATTTGCAGCTGAATCATGTGTTTCGCATGGATTTGAAGCTAACTCGTTCGTTTCTCCTGCATTTGAAACTATATCACTTATATCGCAACTATTTGAAGCTAAATCATGTGTTTCGCTTGGATTTGAAGCTAAACCTTCTACATCGCATTCATTTGAACCAATTCATGTATTTCGCATGGATTTGAAGCTAACTCGTTTGTTTTTCCTGCTTTTGAACCAACTTCATTTATATCGCAAGTATTTGACGCGAATCCATTTGTTTCGCATGGATTTGAAGCCAAGCCTTCTACTTCGCAATTATTTGAAGCTAAATCATGTGTTTCGCATGGATTTGAAGCTTACTCGTTTGATTCGTCTGCATTTGAAGCTATATCACTTATATCGCAAGCATTTGATGCTAAATCATTTGTATCGCATGGATATGAAGCTAACTCGTTTGTTTCGCCTGCAGTTGAGTCTATATCACTTATATCACAAGTATTTGAAGCTAAATCATTTGTTTCGCATGTATTTAAAGCTAATCCATCTACATCGCATTGATTTGAAGCTAAATCAAGTGTTTCGCCTGGATTTGTAGCTAAACCTTCTAGATCGCGTTCATTAGTATCTAAGACATGTGTTTCGCATGGATTTGAAGCTAACTCTTTTGTTTCGCCTGCATTTGAAGCTATATCCCTTTTATCGCAAGTATATGAAGCTAAATCATTTGTTTCGCATGGATTAGATGCTAAACATTCTACATCGCATTGATTTGCAGCTAAATCATGTGTTTCGCATGGATTTGAAGCTAATCCTTCTACTTCGCATTGATTTGAAGCTAAGTCATGTGTATCGCATGGATTTTGAAACTAACTCGTTTGATTTTTCTGCATTTGGAGCTATATCACTTATATCCTAAGTGTTTGAAGCTAAATCATTTGTTTCGCATGGATTTGAAGCCAAACCTTCTACATAGCATTGATTTGAAGCTAAACCTTCTACATCGCATTGATTTGCAGCTAAGTCATGTGTTTCGCATGGATTTGAAGCTAACTCGTTTGTTTTCCATGCATTTGTAGCTATATCACTTAAATATCAAGTATCTGATGCTAAATCATTTGATTCGCATGGATTTCAAGCTAAACATCCTACATCGCATTGATTTGCAGCTAAATCATGTGTTTCGCATGGATTTGAAGCTAGGATATCTAGATTGCAGTGATTTGAAGCTAAATCATATGTTTCGCACGTATTTGAAGCTAACTCGTTTGTTACGCCTGCAGTTGAATCTATATCACTTATATCACAATTATTTGAAGCTAAATCATTTGTTCCGCATGGATTTGAAGCTAAGCCTTCTACTTCGCATTGATATCAAGCTAAATCATGTGTTTCGCTTGGATTTTGCAGCTAACTCGTTTGATTCATCTGCATTTGGAGCTATATCAGTTATATCGCAAGTATCTGATGCTATGTCGTTTGTTTTGCATGGATTTGAAGCTAAACCTGCTACGTCGCATTGATTTGCATCAAAATCATGTGCATCGAATGGAGTTGAAGCTAACTCTTTCGTTTCGACTGCATATGAAGCTGTGTCATTTATATCGCAAGTATTTGAAGCAAATCATTTGTTTCGCATGGATTTGAAGCTAGGCCTTCTACTTTGCATTGATTGGAATCTAAATCACGTGTTTTGCATGGATTTGAAGCTGAACCATTTGATTCGCATGCATTTGAAGCTAAGCCTTCTACTTCGCATTGATATCAAGCTAAATCATGTGTTTCGCTTGGATTTTGCAGCTAACTCGTTTGATTCAACTGCATTTGGAGCCATATCAGTTATATCGCAAGTATCTGATGCTATGTCGTTTGTTTTGCATGGATTTGAAGCTAAACCTGCTACGTCGCATTGAATTGCATCAAAATCATGTGCATCGCATGGAGTTGAAGCTAACTCGTTCGTTTCGACTGCATATGAAGCTGTGTCATTTATATCGCAAGTATTTGAAGCTAAATCATTTGTTTCGCATGGATTTGAAGCTAGGCCTTCTACTTTGCATTGATTGGAATCTAAATCACGCGTTTTGCATGGATTTGAAGCTGAACCATTTGATTCGCATGCATTTGAAGCTAAGCCTTCTACTTCGCACTGATTTCAAGCTAAATCATGTGTTTCGCATGGACTTAAAGCTAAGCCATCTACTTCGCAGTGATTATAATCTAAATCATGTGTTTCGCATGGATTTGAAGCTGTCTCGTTTGTTTCGAATCCAGTTGAAGCTAAATCATGTATATCACAAGTATTTGAAGCTAAACTATTTGATTCGCTTGGATTTGAAGCTAATCCTTCTACGTCGCATTCATTTGAAGCAAAATCATGTGTTTCGCATGTATTTGAAGCTAACTCGTTTGTTTCGCATGCAGTTGAAGCTAAATCATGTATATCATAAGTATCTGCGGCTAAACAATTTGTTTCGCATGTATTTGATGCTAAACCATGTGTTTCGCATGTATTTGAAGATAAATCATGTGTTTCGCATGCATTTGAAGCTTAATCATGTGTTTTGCATAAATTTGAAGCTAACTCGTTTGTTTCGCATGCAGTTGAAGCTATTTCATTTATATCGCAAGTATTTGACGCGAATCCATTTGTTTCGCATGGATTTGAAGCCAAGCCTTCTACTTCGCAATTATTTGAAGCTAAATCATGTGTTTCGCATGGATTTGAAGCTAGCTCGTTTGTTTCGCATGCAGTTGAAGCTAAATCATGTATATCACAAGTAGTTGAAGCTAAACCATTTGTTTCGCATGGATTCGAAGCTCAACCTCCTACATCGCATTGATTTGTAGCTAAATCATATGTTTCCCTTGGATATGAAGCTAAATCATGTGTTTCGCACGGATGTGAAGCTAACTCGTCTGTTTTGTCTGCATTTGAAGCTGTTTCATTTATATCGCAAGGATTTGAAGCGAAGGCTTCTACTTCGCATTGATTTGAATCTAAATCATGTGTTTCGCATGGTTTTTGCAGCAAACTCGTTTGATTCGACTGCATTTGAAGATATATCACTTATATCGCAAGTATCTGATGCTAAATCTTTTGTTTTGCAGGGATTTGAAGCTAAACCTTCTAAGTCGCATTGATTTGCAGCTACATCATGTGTGTCGCATGGATTTGAAGCTAACTCGTTTGATTCGTCTGCATTTGAAGCTATATCACTTATATCGCAAGTATTTTAAACTAAATCATTTGTTTCGAATGGATTTGAAACTAACTCGATTGTTTCTTCTGCATTTGAAGCTATATCACTAATATCGAGAGTGTTTGAAGCTAAATCATTTGTTTCGCACAGATTCGAAGCTAAACCTTCTACATCGCATTGATTTGAAGCATAATCATGTGTTTCGCTTGGCTTTGAAGCTAAATCATGTGTTTCGCATGGATTTGAAGCAAACTCGTTTGTGTCGCCTGCATTTGATGCTATATCATTTATATCGCAAGTATTTGATGCTCAATCAGTTGTGTCGCATGGATTTGAAGCTAAGCCTTCTACTTCGTATTGATATGAATCTAGATCATGTGTTTCGCATGGATTTGAATCTGACTCGTTCGTTTTTCCAGCTTTTGAACCTACTTCATTTATATCGCAAGTATTTGAAGCTAACTCGTTTGTTTCGCATACATTTGAAGCTGTATCCATTATATTCGCAAGTATTTGACGCTAAATCATTCGTTTCGCATGGATTTGAAGCTAAGCCCTCTACTTCGCATTGATTTGAAGCTAAATCATGTGTTTCTCATGGATTTGAAGCTAAATCATGTGTTTTGCATGGATTTGAAGCTAACTCGTTTGTGTCGCCTGCATTAGAAGCGATATCATTTATATCGCATGTATTTGATGCTCAATCAGTTGTGTCGCATGGATTTGAAGCTTTGCCTTCTACTTCGCATTGATATGAAGCTAAATCATGTATTTCGCATGGATTTGAAGCTAACTCGTTTGTTTTTCCTGCTTTTGAACAAACTTCATTTATATCGCAAGTATTTGAAGCTAACTCGTTTGTTTCGCATGCAGTTGAAGCTAAATCATGTAAATCATAAGTATCTGCGGCTAAACAATTTGTTTCGCATGTATTTGATGCTAAACCATGTGTTTCGCATGTATTTGAAGATAAATCATGTGTTTCGCCTGGATTTGTAGCTAAACCTTCTAGATCGCGTTCATTAGTATCTAAGACATGTGTTTCGCATGGATTTGAAGCTAACTCTTTCGTTTCGCCTGCATTTGAAGCTATATCCGTTTATCGCAAGTATATGAAGCTAAATCATTTGTTTCGCATGGATTAGAAGCTAAACCTTCTACATCGCATTGATTTCCAGCTAAATCATGTGTTTCGCGTGGATTAGAAGGTAACTCGTTTGTCTCGCATGCAGTTGAAGCTATATCATGTATATTTCAAGTAATTGAAGCTAAACCATTTGTTTCGCATTTATGTGAAGCTAAATCATGTGTTTACCATGACAATGAACCTAAATCATTTGTTGCCCATGGATTTGAAGCTTGATCATGTGTTTTGCATGGTTTTGAAACTAACTTGATTGTATCCTCTGCATTTGAAGTTACTTCATTTATATCGCAAGTATTTGAAGCCAAACCATATTTGTTTCGCATGGATTTGAAGCTAAGTCTTCTACTTCGTATTGATTTGAAGCTAAATCGTGTGTTTCACATTGATTTGAAGCTAACTCGTTCGTTTCTCCTGCATTTGAAACTATATCACTTATATCGCAAGTATTGGAAGCTAAATCATGTGTTTCGCTTGGATTTGAAGCTAAACCTTCTACATCGCATTGATTTGAAGCTAAATTATGTGTTTCGCTTGGATTTGAATGTAACTCATTTGTTTCGCATGCAGCTGAAGCTATATCACCTATATCCCAAGTGTAGGAAGCTCATTCATTTGTTTCGCATGGATTTGAAGCTAAACCTGCTACTTCGCATTGATTTGAAGCTAAATCACGAGTTTTGCATGGATTTGAAGCTAAGCCTTCTACTTCGCATTGATTGGATCCTAAATCACGTGTTTTGCATGGATTTGAAGCTAAGCCTTCTACATCGCATTGATTTGCAGCTGAATCATGTGTTTCGCATGGATTTGAAGCTAACTCGTTCGTTTCTCCTGCATTTGAAACTATTTCACTTATATCGCAACTATTTGAAGCTAAATCATGTGTTTCGCTTGGATTTGAAGCTAAACCTTCTACATCGCATTGATTTGAAGCTAAATTATGTGTTTCGCTTGGATTTGAATGTAACTCATTTGTTTCGCATGCAGCTGAAGCTATATCACCTATATCCCAAGTGTAGGAAGCTCAATCATTTGTTTCGCATGGATTTGAAGCTAAACCTGCTACTTCGCATTGATTTGAAGCTAAATCACGAGTTTTGCATGGATTTGAAGCTAAGCCTTCTACTTCGCATTGATTGGATCCTAAATCACGTGTTTTGCATGGATTTGAAGCTAAGCCTTCTACATCGCATTGATTTGCAGCTGAATCATGTGTTTCGCATGGATTTGAAGCTAACTCGTTCGTTTCTCCTGCATTTGAAACTATATCACTTATATCGCAACTATTTGAAGCTAAATCATGTGTTTCGCTTGGATTTGAAGCTAAACCTTCTACATCGCATTCATTTGAACCAATTCATGTGTTTCGCGTGGATTTGAAGGTAACTCGTTTGTTTCGCATGCAGTTGAAGCTATATCACCTTTGTCCCAAGTGTTTGAAGCTCAATCATTTGTTTCGCATGGATTTGAAACTAAACCTTCTACATCGCATTGATTTGAAGCTAACTCATGTGTTTCGCGTGGATTTGAAGGTAACTCGTTTGTTTCGCATGCAGTTGGAGCTATACCACCTATATCCCAAGTGTTTGAAGCTCAATCATTTGTTTCGCATGGTTTTGAAGCTAAACCTTCTACATCGCATTGATTTCCAGCTAAATCATGTGTTTCGCATGGACTTGAAGGTAACTCGTTTGTTTCGCATGCAGTTGGAGCTATACCACCTATATCCCAAGTGTTTGAAGCTCAATCATTTGTTTCGCATGGTTTTGAAGCTAAACCTTCTACATCGCATTGATTTCCAGCTAAATCATGTGTTTCGCGTGGATTAGAAGGTAACTCGTTTGTTTCGCATGCAGTTGAAGCTATATCATGTATATTTCAAGTAATTGAAGCTAAACCATTTGTTTCGCATTTATGTGAAGCTAAATCATGTGTTTACCATGACAATGAACCTAAATCATTTGTTGCCCATGGATTTGAAGCTTGATCATGTGTTTTGCATGGTTTTGAAGCTAACTTGATTGTATCCTCTGCATTTGAAGTTACTTCATTTATATCGCAAGTATTTGAAGCCAAACCATATTTGTTTCGCATGGATTTGATGCTAAGTCTTCTACTTCGTATTGATTTGAAGCTAAATCGTGTGTTTCACATTGATTTGAAGCTAACTCGTTTGTTTCGCATGCAGTTCGTAGCTAAATAATGTATATTACAAGTATTTGTAGCTAAACCATTTGTTTCGCATGGATTTGAAGCTAAGCCTTCTACTTCGCATTGATTTGAAGCTAAATCATTTGTTTCGCATGGAATTGAAGCTACCTCGTTTGTTCCTCCAGCTTTTGAATCTATATCACTTATATCGCAAGTATTTGAAGCTAAATCATATGTGTCGCATGGATTTGAAGCTAAACTTTCTACATCGCATTGATTTGAAGCTAACTCGTTTGTTTCGCATGCAGTTGAAGCGAAATCATGTCTTTCACAAGTATTTGAAGATGAACCATTTGAATCGCATCGATTTGAACCTGAGCCTTCTACTTCGCACTGATTTGCAGCTAAATAATGTTTTACGCATGGATTTGAAGCTAAACCTTCTACATCCCATGGATTTGAAGCTAAGCCTTCTACTTCGCATTGATTGGATCCTAAATCACGTGTTTTGCATGGATTTGAAGCTAAGCCTTCTACATCGCATTGATTTGCAGCTGAATCATGTGTTTCGCATGGATTTGAAGCTAACTCGTTCGTTTCTCCTGCATTTGAAACTATATCACTTATATCGCAAGTATTGGAAGCTAAATCATGTGTTTCGCTTGGATTTGAAGCTAAACCTTCTACATCGCATTGATTTGAAGCTAAATTATGTGTTTCGCTTGGATTTGAATGTAACTCATTTGTTTCGCATGCAGCTGAAGCTATATCACCTATATCCCAAGTGTAGGAAGCTCATTCATTTGTTTCGCATGGATTTGAAGCTAAACCTGCTACTTCGCATTGATTTGAAGCTAAATCACGAGTTTTGCATGGATTTGAAGCTAAGCCTTCTACTTCGCATTGATTGGATCCTAAATCACGTGTTTTGCATGGATTTGAAGCTAAGCCTTCTACATCGCATTGATTTGCAGCTGAATCATGTGTTTCGCATGGATTTGAAGCTAACTCGTTCGTTTCTCCTGCATTTGAAACTATATCACTTATATCGCAACTATTTGAAGCTAAATCATGTGTTTCGCTTGGATTTGAAGCTAAACCTTCTACATCGCATTCATTTGAACCAATTCATGTATTTCGCATGGATTTGAAGCTAACTCGTTTGTTTTTCCTGCTTTTGAACCAACTTCATTTATATCGCAAGTATTTGACGCGAATCCATTTGTTTCGCATGGATTTGAAGCCAAGCCTTCTACTTCGCAATTATTTGAAGCTAAATCATGTGTTTCGCATGGATTTGAAGCTTACTCGTTTGATTCGTCTGCATTTGAAGCTATATCACTTATATCGCAAGCATTTGATGCTAAATCATTTGTATCGCATGGATATGAAGCTAACTCGTTTGTTTCGCCTGCAGTTGAGTCTATATCACTTATATCACAAGTATTTGAAGCTAAATCATTTGTTTCGCATGTATTTAAAGCTAATCCATCTACATCGCATTGATTTGAAGCTAAATCAAGTGTTTCGCCTGGATTTGTAGCTAAACCTTCTAGATCGCGTTCATTAGTATCTAAGACATGTGTTTCGCATGGATTTGAAGCTAACTCTTTTGTTTCGCCTGCATTTGAAGCTATATCCCTTTTATCGCAAGTATATGAAGCTAAATCATTTGTTTCGCATGGATTAGATGCTAAACATTCTACATCGCATTGATTTGCAGCTAAATCATGTGTTTCGCATGGATTTGAAGCTAATCCTTCTACTTCGCATTGATTTGAAGCTAAGTCATGTGTATCGCATGGATTTTGAAACTAACTCGTTTGATTTTTCTGCATTTGGAGCTATATCACTTATATCCTAAGTGTTTGAAGCTAAATCATTTGTTTCGCATGGATTTGAAGCCAAACCTTCTACATAGCATTGATTTGAAGCTAAACCTTCTACATCGCATTGATTTGCAGCTAAGTCATGTGTTTCGCATGGATTTGAAGCTAACTCGTTTGTTTTCCATGCATTTGTAGCTATATCACTTAAATATCAAGTATCTGATGCTAAATCATTTGATTCGCATGGATTTCAAGCTAAACATCCTACATCGCATTGATTTGCAGCTAAATCATGTGTTTCGCATGGATTTGAAGCTAGGATATCTAGATTGCAGTGATTTGAAGCTAAATCATATGTTTCGCACGTATTTGAAGCTAACTCGTTTGTTACGCCTGCAGTTGAATCTATATCACTTATATCACAATTATTTGAAGCTAAATCATTTGTTCCGCATGGATTTGAAGCTAAGCCTTCTACTTCGCATTGATATCAAGCTAAATCATGTGTTTCGCTTGGATTTTGCAGCTAACTCGTTTGATTCATCTGCATTTGGAGCTATATCAGTTATATCGCAAGTATCTGATGCTATGTCGTTTGTTTTGCATGGATTTGAAGCTAAACCTGCTACGTCGCATTGATTTGCATCAAAATCATGTGCATCGCATGGAGTTGAAGCTAACTCTTTCATTTCGACTGCATATGAAGCTGTGTCATTTATATCGCAAGTATTTGAAGCAAATCATTTGTTTCGCATGGATTTGAAGCTAGGCCTTCTACTTTGCATTGATTGGAATCTAAATCACGTGTTTTGCATGGATTTGAAGCTGAACCATTTGATTCGCAAGGATTTGAAGCGAAGGCTTCTACTTCGCATTGATTTGAATCTAAATCATGTGTTTCGCATGGTTTTTGCAGCAAACTCGTTTGATTCGACTGCATTTGAAGATATATCACTTATATTGCAAGTATCTGATGCTAAATCTTTTGTTTTGCAGGGATTTGAAGCTAAACCTTCTAAGTCGCATTGATTTGCAGCTACATCATGTGTGTCGCATGGATTTGAAGCTAACTCGTTTGATTCGTCTGCATTTGAAGCTATATCACTTATATCGCAAGTATTTTAAACTAAATCATTTGTTTCGAATGGATTTGAAACTAACTCGATTGTTTCTTCTGCATTTGAAGCTATATCACTAATATCGAGAGTGTTTGAAGCTAAATCATTTGTTTCGCACAGATTCGAAGCTAAACCTTCTACATCGCATTGATTTGAAGCATAATCATGTGTTTCGCTTGGCTTTGAAGCTAAATCATGTGTTTCGCATGGATTTGAAGCAAACTCGTTTGTGTCGCCTGCATTTGATGCTATATCATTTATATCGCAAGTATTTGATGCTCAATCAGTTGTGTCGCATGGATTTGAAGCTAAGCCTTCTACTTCGTATTGATATGAATCTAGATCATGTGTTTCGCATGGATTTGAATCTGACTCGTTCGTTTTTCCAGCTTTTGAACCTACTTCATTTATATCGCAAGTATTTGAAGCTAACTCGTTTGTTTCGCATACATTTGAAGCTGTATCCATTATATTCGCAAGTATTTGACGCTAAATCATTCGTTTCGCATGGATTTGAAGCTAAGCCCTCTACTTCGCATTGATTTGAAGCTAAATCATGTGTTTCTCATGGATTTGAAGCTAAATCATGTGTTTTGCATGGATTTGAAGCTAACTCGTTTGTGTCGCCTGCATTAGAAGCGATATCATTTATATCGCATGTATTTGATGCTCAATCAGTTGTGTCGCATGGATTTGAAGCTTTGCCTTCTACTTCGCATTGATATGAAGCTAAATCATGTATTTCGCATGGATTTGAAGCTAACTCGTTTGTTTTTCCTGCTTTTGAACAAACTTCATTTATATCGCAAGTATTTGAAGCTAACTCGTTTGTTTCGCATGCAGTTGAAGCTAAATCATGTAAATCATAAGTATCTGCGGCTAAACAATTTGTTTCGCATGTATTTGATGCTAAACCATGTGTTTCGCATGTATTTGAAGATAAATCATGTGTTTCGCCTGGATTTGTAGCTAAACCTTCTAGATCGCGTTCATTAGTATCTAAGACATGTGTTTCGCATGGATTTGAAGCTAACTCTTTCGTTTCGCCTGCATTTGAAGCTATATCCCGTTTATCGCAAGTATATGAAGCTAAATCATTTGTTTCGCATGGATTAGAAGCTAAACATTCTACATCGCATTGATTTGCAGCTAAATCATGTGTTTCGCATGGATTTGAAGCTTATCCTTCTACTTCGCATTGATTTGAAGCTAAGTCATGTGTATCGCATGGATTTTGAAACTAACTCGTTTGATTTTTCTGCATTTGGAGCTATATCACTTATATCCTAAGTGTTTGAAGCTAAATCATTTGTTTCGCATGGATTTGAAGCCAAACCTTCTACATAGCATTGATTTGAAGCTAAACCTTCTACATCGCATTGATTTGCAGCTAAGTCATGTGTTTCGCATGGATTTGAAGCTAACTCGTTTGTTTTCCATGCATTTGTAGCTATATCACTTAAATAACAAGTATCTGATGCTAAATCATTTGATTCGCATGGATTTCAAGCTAAACATCCTACATCGCATTGATTTGCAGCTAAATCATGTGTTTCGCATGGACTTGAAGCTAACTCGTTGATTTCGCATGCAGTTGAAGCCAAATTATGTATATCGTAAGTATCTGAAACTAATCCCTTTGTTCCGCATGGATTTGAAGCTAAACCTTCTACATCTTATTGATTTGAACCTAAATCATTTGATTCGCATGGATTTGAAGCTAATCCTTCTACTTCGCATTGATTTGCAGCTAAATCATGCGTATCGCATGGATTTTCTAGCTAACTCGTTTTATTCGTCTGCATTTGAAGCTATATCGCTTATATCCCAAGTGTTTGAAGCTAAATCATTTGTTTCGCTTTGATTTGAAGCTAAACCTTCTACATAGAATTGATTTGAAGCTTAATAATGTGTTTTGCGTGGATTTGAAGCTAACTCGTTTGTTTCCCCTGCATTTGAAGCTATATCAATTATATCGCAAGTATCTGATGCTAAATCATTTGTATCGCATGGATTTGAAGCTAAACCTTCTACTTCGCTTTGATTTGAAGACGAATCATGTGTTTCGCATGGATTTGAAGCTAACTCTTTTGTTTCGCCTGAATTTGAAGCTATATCACTTATATTGCAAGTAATTGAAGCTAAATCATAGGATTCGCATGGATTTGAAGCAAAGCCTTCTACTTCGCATGTATTTGAAGCTAAACCACGTGTTTCCCATGAATTTGAACCTAAATCATGTTTTTCGCATGCATTTTTAGCTTACTCACGTGTTTTGCATGGATTTGAGGCTAACTCGTTTGTGTCTCCTACATTTGAAGCTATAGCACTTACATTCGCAAGTATTTGAAGCTAAATCTTTCGTTTCGCATTGATTTGAAGCTATGCCTTCTACATCGCATTGACTTGCAGCTAAACAGTTGATTCGCATGGATTTGAAGCTAAGCCTTCTACTTCGCATTGATTTGAAGCTAAATCATTTGTTTCGCGTGGAATTGAAGCTACCTCGTTTGTTCCTCCTGCTTTTGAAGCTATATCACTTATATCGCAAGTATTTGAAGCTAAATCATATGTGTCGCATGGATTTGAAGCTGAACTTTCTACATCGCATTGATTTGAAGCTAAATCTTGTAAATCGCATGGATTTGAAGCTAAACCTTCTACATCGCATTGATTTGAAGCTAAATCATGTGTTTCGCAGTGATTTGAAGCTAACTCGTTTGTTTCGCATGCAGTTGTAGCTAAATAATGTATATCACAAGTATTTGTAGCTAAACCATTTGTTTCGCATGGATTTGAAGCTAAACCTTCTACATCGCATTGATTTGAAGCTAAATCATGTGTATCCCATGTATTTGAAGCTAACTCGTTTGTTTCGCATGCAGTTGTAGCTAAATAATGCATATCACAAGTAGTTGTAGCTAAACCATTTGTTTCGCATGGATTTGAAGCTAAGCCCTCTACATCGCATTGATTTGAAGCTAAATCATGTGTATCCCATGTATTTGAAGCTAACTCGTTTGTTTCGCATGCAGTTGTAGCTAAATAATGTATATCACAAGTATTTGTAGCTAAACCATTTGTTACGCATGGATTTGAAGCTTAGCCCTCTACTTCGCATTGATTTGAAGCTAAATCATTTGTTTCGCATGGAATTGAAGCTACCTCGTTTGTTCCTCCAGATTTTGAAGCTATATCACTTATATCGCAAGTATTTTAAGCTAAATCATGTGCGTCGCATGGATTTGAAGCTGAACTTTCTACATCGCATTGATTTGAAGCTAAATCTTGTGTATCGCATGCATTTGAAGCTAAACCCTCTACATCGCATTGATTTGCAACTAAATCATGCGTTTCGCATGGATCTGAAGCTAACTCGTTTGTGTCGCCTGCATTTGAAGCTATATCACTTATATTCGCAAGTATGTTATGCTAAATCATTCGTTTCGCGTGGATTTGAAGCTAAGCCTTTTACTTCGCATTGATTTGAAGCTAAATCATTTGTTTCGCATGGATTTGAAGCTAAACCTTCTACATCAAATTGATTTGAAGCTAAATCATGTGTTTCGCGTGGATTTGAAGGTAACTCGTTTGTTTCGCATGCAGTTGAAGCTATATCACCTTTATCCCAAGTGTTTGAAGCTCAATCATTTGTATCGCATGGATTTGATGCTAAACCTTCTACATCGCATTGATTTGAAGCGAACTCATGTGTTTCGCATGCAGTTGAAAATATACCACCTATATCCCAAGTGTTTGAAGCTCAATCATTTGTTTCGCATGGATTTGAAGCTAAACCTTCTACATCAATTTGATTTGAAGCTAAATCATGTGTTTCGCGTGGATTTGAAGGTAACTCGTTTGTTTCGCATGCAGTTGAAGCTATATCACCTTTATCCCAAGTGTTTGAAACTCAATCATTTGTATCGCATGGATTTGATGCTAAACCTTCTACATCCCATTGATTTGAAGCTAAATCATGTGTTTCCCATGTATTTGTAGCTAACTCGTTTGTTTCGCATGCAGTTGTAGCTAAACAGTGTATATCACAAGTATTTGTAACTAAACCATTTGTTTCGCATGGATTTGAAGCTAAGCCTTCTACTTCGCATTGATTTGAAGCTAAATCATTTGTTTCGCATGGTTTTGAAGCTAAGACTTCTAGTTCGCATTGATTTGAAGCTAAATCATGAGTTTCGCATTGATTTGAAGCTAACTCGTTTGTTACGTCTGCAGTTGAATCTATATCACTAATATAACAAGTATTTGAAGCTAAATCATTTGTTCCGCATGGATTTGAAGCTAAGCCTTCTAGGTCGCATTGATTTGCATATAAATCATGTGTTTCGCATAGATTTGAAGCTAACTCGTTTGTTTCGTCTGCATTTGAAGCTATATCACTTATATGGTAAGTATTTGAAGTTAAACGATTTGTATCGCATGGATTTGAAGCTAAACCTTCTAGATCGCATTGATTTGCAGCTTAATCATGTCTTTTGCATGTATTTAAAGCTAACCCGTTTGTTTCCCCTGCATTTGTAGCTATATCAATTATATAACAAGTATCTGATGCTAAATCATTCTTTTGGCGTGATTTGAAGCTAATCCTTCTACTTCGCTTTGATTTGAAGACGAATCATGTGTTTCGCATGGATTTGAAGCTAACTCTTTTGTTTCGCCTGCATTTGAAGCTATATCACTTATATTGCAAGTAATTGAAGCTAAATCATTTGTTTCGCATGGATTTGAAGCTAGACCTTCTACATCGCATAGATTTGCAGCTAAATCATGTGTTTGGCATGGATTTGGAGCTAAATGATTTGTTTCACATGGATTTGAAGCTAACTCGTTTGTTTCGCCAGCATTTGAAGCTATATCACTTTTATCGCAAGTATTTGAAGCTAAATCATTTATAACGCGCAGATTTGAAGCTAAACATTCTACATATCATTGATTTGAATCTAAATCAAGTGTTTCGCGTGGACTTGAAGCTAACTCGTTGATTTCGCATGCAGTTGAAGCCAAATTATGTATATCGTAAGTATCTGAAACTAATCCCTTTGTTCCGCATGGATTTGAAGCTAAACCTTCTACATCTTATTGATTTGAACCTAAATCATTTGATTCGCATGGATTTGAAGCTAATCCTTCTACTTCGCATTGATTTGCAGCTAAATCATGCGTATCGCATGGATTTTCAAGCTAACTCGTTTGATTCGTCTGCATTTGAAGCTATATCGCTTATATCCCAAGTGTTTGAAGCTAAATCATTTGTTTCGCTTTGATTTGAAGCTAAACCTTCTACATAGAATTGATTTGAAGCTTAATAATGTGTTTTGCGTGGATTTGAAGCTAACTCGTTTGTTTCCCCTGCATTTGAAGCTATATCAATTATATCGCAAGTATCTGATGCTAAATCATTTGTATCGCATGGATTTGAAGCTAAACCTTCTACTTCGCTTTGATTTGAAGACGAATCATGTGTTTCGCATGGATTTGAAGCTAACTCTTTTGTTTCGCCTGAATTTGAAGCTATATCACTTATATTGCAAGTAATTGAAGCTAAATCATTTGTTTCGCATGGATTTGAAGCAAAGCCTTCTACTTCGCATGTATTTGAAGCTAAACCACGTGTTTCCCATGAATTTGAACCTAAATCATGTTTTTCGCATGCATTTTTAGCTTACTCACGTGTTTTGCATGGATTTGAGGCTAACTCGTTTGTGTCTCCTACATTTGAAGCTATAGCACTTACATTCGCAAGTATTTGAAGCTAAATCTTTCGTTTCGCATTGATTTGAAGCTATGCCTTCTACATCGCATTGACTTGCAGCTAAACAGTTGATTCGCATGGATTTGAAGCTAAGCCTTCTACTTGGCATTGAATTGAAGCTAAATCGTGTGTTTTGCATGGATTTGAAGCTAACTCGTTTGTTTCTCCTGTATTTGAAGCTTTATCATTTATATCGCAAGTATTTGAAGCTAAATCATATGTATCGCATGGATTTGAAGCTAAGCCTTCTACTTGGCATTGAATTGAAGCTAAATCGTGTGTTTTGCATGGATTTGAAGCTAACTCGTTTGTTTCTCCTGTATTTGACGCTGTATCATTTATATCGCAAGTATTTGAAGCTAAACCATTTGTTTCGCATGGATTTGAAGCTAAGCCTTCTACTTCGCATTGATTGGATCCTAAATCACGTGTTTTGAATGGATTTGAAGCTAAATCTGCTACTTCGCATTGATTTGAAGCTAAATTATGTGTTTCGCATGGATTTGAAGGTAACTCGTTTGTTTCGCATGCAGTTGTAGCTACATCATGTCTTTCACAAGTATTTGAAGATAAACCATTTGAATCGCATTGATTTGAACCTGAGCCTTCTACTTCGCACTGATTTGCAGCTAAATAATGTGTTTCGCATGGATTTGAAGCTAAACTTTCTACATCCCATAGATTTGAAGCTAAATCATGTGTTTTGTTTGGATTTGAGGCTAAACCTTCTTCATCGCATTGATTTGCAGCTGAATCATGTGTTTGGCATGGATTTGAAGCTAAGTCGTTCGTTTCGCCTGTATTTGAAGCTAGATCACTTATATCGCAAGTATTTGAAGCTGAATCATGTGTTTCGCTTGGATTTGAAGCTAAACCTTCTACATCGCATTGATTTGAAGCTAAATCATGTGTTTCGCGTGGATTTGAAGATAACTCGTTTGTTTCGCATGGGTTTTGATGCTAAGCCTCCTAGAACGCACTGAGTTGAAGCTGAATCATGCTTTCGCATGGATTTGAAGCTAACTCGTTTTTTCCGCCTGCATTTGAAGCTATATCATGTATATCACAAGTATTTGAAGCTAAATCATTTGATTCGCATGGATTTGAAGCTAAACCTTCTACATCGCATTGTTTTGAAGCTAAATCATGTGTTCCGCATGGATTTGAAGCTAACTCGTTTGTTTCGCATGCAGTTGTAGCTAAATAATGTATATCACAAGTATTTGTAGCTAAACCATTAGTTTCGCATGGACTTGAAGCTAAACATTCTACATCGCATTGATTTGAAGCTAAATTATGTGTTTCGCATGGATTTGAATCTAACTCGTTTGTGTCGCATGCAGTTGTAGCTTCATAATGTATA